>NW_027519201.1:7500-25289 GCF_043159265.1 Tasmannia lanceolata
GCTTGTGAGGTATGGAAAGAGATCAAATTCGAATTCAAAGCAGTGGATACCTTGGATATCTTGTAATCCAGTAATTCCCGTTCGTTCCCCTAATTGAAATTAAACTCGGCCCAATCTTTTACTAAAAGGATTGAGCCGAATAAAGAATGAGGATCCTATGTATTTGCATATATATTGCATATAATCAATATGTACATACCTTACCTATATAAACAAGATATAAATACAAGATAAGATCTCAGACCAGACTAAATAACTCAATGCTTCTATTGTTGGACCCTAATTAATCCTATGGATCCTTAGGATTGGTGGATCATTTTATATACCGTAGTTTCAGACCATAAATCAAGCCAAAGGTCACAACCCTTTCTACCTATCCTATATATTGTCCTTTTCATTCCGTGTTGTAATCGAAATTGATTATTCTAATCTATGAGTTTACGAGATTACGAGATTATACGAAAATGAATTCTTCATGGGGAGAACACATATTTCTCTTTCTCTTTTCGATGAGAATTTGTACACGACATTGGAGAAACCTCTCTTTCTATTTAGAATTCATGAAGAAAAGGTTCCATCAGATATAGTGAATTGATATCCCCAATTCCCGCAAAAAAGAATCATTTTTTTTTTTTCAATACTCACTCGTTATTAGTTAATGATCCTATCCTAGTGATTGGATCTATATGCTTATTCCGATAGTAAATGAAATAGTAAAATGATTATTCATCGAATGACTATTCATCTATTGTTATTTTATTGTATTTTCAAATAGGGGGCAGGAAGGCTCTATGGAAAAATGGCGGTTCAATTCGATGTTGTCTAACGAGGAGTTAGAACACAGGTGTGGGCTAAGTAAATCAATGAACAGTCTCGGTCGTGCTATTGGAAATACCAGTGGAAGTGAAGACCTCATTATAAATGATACGGATAAAAACATTCATAGTTGGAGTGATAGTGGCAGTTATAGTTGCAATAATGTTGATGATTTATTTGGTATCAGGGACATTTGGAGTTTCGTCTCTGATGACACTTTTTTAGTTAGGGATAGTAATGGGGACAGTTATTCCGTCTATTTTGATATTGAAAATCAGATTTTTGAGATTGACAATGATAGTTCTTTTCTGAGTGAACTAGAAAGTCCTTTTTCTAATTATCTGAATTCTAGTTATCTGAATAGTGGGTCTAAGAGTAACAATCGCTATTATGATCGTTACATGTATGATATTAAATATAGTTGGAATAATCACATTAATAGTTGCATTGATAGTTATCTTCATCCTGAAATCAGTATTGAGAGTTATATTTCAAGTAGTAGCGACAATTACGGTGACAGTTACATTTCTAGTTTCATTTGTAATGAAAGTGTAAGTGTTAGTGACAATGGGAGTTCAAGTATAAGAACTAGTGGTAATGGCAGCGATTTCAATATAAGAGGAAGATCTAATGATTTCGATATAAATAAAAAATACAGACATTTATGGGTTCAATGCGAAAATTGTTATGGATTAAATTATAAGAAATTTTTTAGGTCAAAAATGAATATTTGTGAACAATGTGGATATCATTTGAAAATGAGTAGTTCAGATAGAATCGAACTTTCGATTGATCCGGGCACTTGGGATCCTATGGATGAAGACATGGTCTCTATCGACCCCATTGAATTTCACTCGGAGGAGGAACCTTATAGAGATCGTATCGATTCTTATCAAAGAAAGACAGGTTTAACCGAGGCTGTTCAAACAGGCATAGGTCAACTAAATGGTATTCCCATAGCAATTGGGGTTATGGATTTTCAGTTCATGGGGGGTAGTATGGGATCCGTAGTAGGCGAGAAAATAACCCGTTTGATCGAGTATGCTACTAATGGATCTCTACCTATTATTATGGTGTGTGCTTCTGGAGGAGCACGCATGCAAGAAGGAAGTTTGAGCTTGATGCAAATGGCGAAAATATCTTCCGCTTCATATAATTATCAATCAAATAAAAAGTTATTCTATGTATCAATCCTTACATCTCCTACAACCGGTGGAGTGACAGCCAGTTTTGGTATGTTGGGAGATATCATTATTGCCGAGCCCAATGCCTACATTGCATTTGCGGGTAAAAGAGTAATTGAACAAACATTGAATAAGACAGTACCCGACGGTTCACAAGCGGCTGAGTATTCATTCCATAAGGGCTTATTCGATTCAATCGTACCACGTAATCCTTTAAAGGGTGTTCTGAGTGAATTATTTCAGCTACATGGTTTCTTTCCTTTGAATCAAAATTCAAGTAATGAAAACCTATAATAGAATAAAATAAATCGAATCGAAGTGTTGTATATTTCTATATCTCCCGAGAACCTCCATTTTTGACTTGACTATGAATTCCTGTTGGATCAGATTCTAACGAATTTTTGGGGAACTCATAATAAACCCCTTATTCTCCTTATTAAAATAAAAAGATAAGGACGGGAGAACAAGAATAATAAAGCGGATTATCATACGTATATTTCGTGTAGAAAGATGAATAGGTACATTTATTTAGTTCTACATTCCTTGAACTTATTATATACTTATAATACTTATAATAGATAGACTTATCATAAGATATCTTTTATAACAGGAGATATCTTTTATAACAGGTACAAATATTAAATCGAGGCACCTATTCTATGACAGATCTCAACTTACCCTCTATTTTTGTGCCTTTAGTGGGCCTAGTATTTCCGGCAATTGCAATGGCGTCTTTATCTCTTCATGTTCAAAAAAACAAGATTGTTTAGATCCGATGGGACTAAATCTCATCAATTTATTTCAACACTTGGACTTGGATCATAATACAGATACCTATTTAGTGGAATATGGTACGATATGTGGCTCCCCTCGAACACAAAAATAATACAAATAACAAATAAAAAGGAAAAGGCTGTTATGTTATGCATGCAGATACATGATCTATGGATAAATGCATGTATATGCGGGTATAGCTGTTTTAAAATAGATCGGCGGATATCTATATCTGAAATAGAAAGTAAATGTATCTATATGTTATGTAGATATACATAATGGGATCATATGAAGGGGATGTTATTATTTTATATCTAACCAATTCGATGAATTACTGCTAAGGGTTCACATCATAATAGTGCTAGTTGATGAGAGTTACTTCGGGAGCCAAAAAGGTAAAGTCAAATTCATTTGGCTTATTCTCTCAATTCCAATAGAATGCAACTGGATCTAGTATGAACTGGCGATCAGAACGTATATGGATAGAACTTATAACGGGGTCTCGAAAAACAAGTAATTTCTGCTGGGCCTTTATCCTTTTTTTAGGTTCGCTAGGATTCTTATTGGTTGGAACTTCCAGTTATCTTGGTAGGAATTTGATATCCTTATTCCCGTCTCAGCAAATAATTTTTTTTCCACAAGGGATCGTGATGTCTTTTTATGGGATCGCGGGTCTGTTCATTAGTTCCTATTTGTGGTGCACAATTTCGTGGAATGTGGGTAGTGGTTATGATCGATTCGATAGAAAAGAAGGGGTCGTGTGTATTTTTCGTTGGGGATTTCCTGGAATAAATCGTCGAATCTTCCTTCGATTTCTTATGAGAGATATCCAGTCGATCAGAATGGAAGTTAAAGAGGGCCTTTATTCCCGTCGTGTCCTTTATATGGAAATTAGAGGCCAGGGAGCTATCCCCTTGACTCGAACTGATGAGAATTTGACTCCACGAGAAATTGAACAAAAAGCTGCCGAATCGGCCTATTTCTTGCGTGTACCAATTGAAGTATTTTGAAATAAACTGTGATGAAGAATGAATGTTTTCTTTCTCAGTATGAGGGAAGGAGCTCAGGAATCCCCTTTTACTTTTAATATAAGCGAAGTTTCTTCGGAACGTTCATTCGAGCAAATCATGTTAGATTCTATTTCACCCGTTCTGTTGGTAATGCCGCTGTACTGTGGCCTATAGAATAAAGCAAGCAAGCAGGCATATATGGAACAACCATAATAAGAAGCAAGTTTTGTCCACCAAAACTATTTTTATGCATATGGAACTCAACTCAATTCTTTCATATTAGTAAGAAGTCCAATAAGTATGTATTCATCACACATATCAGAACATTTCGGAATACAGTACAGAATTCATCTTTTTAGGCCCAATATTTTGAATTGATACGTTAGATACAGATGGATCATCTCTCATAAATTATCTCCCTTTTGTCATTTGTCAATCGATCTTTCTTTTTATCTTATCCTCTCTTTTGCTCCTTGATGGCCAAACGATTGGATCTTTCATAACCATCCAATTTCTCTCTCCTTTTGCCACTCCTTTCGGATTTCATCATCAATATTCTTCAAAAATATCCCTTCAATTATTCCTGGGCTGTGGGTAGCCAGCCAAACATTTCGAAATAATTGATTGATCGAGGGGGAGTTTTTTTGTCTCAAAATCCGAATAATATTCATTACTTCAAGTGGTTGCATTCATCGAAAGGAACAAATGAAGATGCAATTGGTTCGAATTTGACCATGGGATATCTGGAAACAATATTTGATTATTTCTTTCATTTGAAATGGGCCCTTATTTTTTCATTTCATTTTTATTTGATTCTATTTCTATATTCTTTCCAGATCCAAGGACTAAACAATGAAAAAAAAAAAGTGCCAAAAAAGAAAAAAGCATTGACTCCCCTCCCATATCTTGCATCTATAGTCTTTTTGCCCTGGTGGATCTCTCTCTCATTTAATAAAAGTCTGGAACCTTGGGTTACTCATTGGTGGAATACCAGGCAATCCGAAACTTTTTTGAATGATATTCAAGAAAATAACGTTCTAGAAAGATTCATAGAATTAGAAGAACTATTCCTGTTGGACGAAATGATAAAGGACTACCAGGAGACACAGATACAAAAGTTTCGTATAGGAATCCACAAAGAAACGATACAATTGATCAAAATGCACAATGAAGATCATATCCATATCATTTTGGATTTCTCGGCAAATATAATCTGTTTCGCTATTCTAAGCGGTTATTCTATTCTGGGTAATGAAGAACTTCTCATTTTGAATTCTTGGGTTCAGGAATTCCTCTATAACTTAAGTGACACAATAAAAGCTTTTTCTATTCTTTTATTAACTGATTTATGTATCGGATTCCACTCGCCTTATGGTTGGGAACTAATGATTGGCTCGATCTACAAAGATTTTGGATTTTCCCATAACGATCAAATTATATCTGGTCTTGTTTCTACCTTTCCAGTCATTCTAGATACAATTTTGAAATATTGGATCTTCCATTATTTAAATCGTGTATCTCCTTCACTTGTAGTCATTTATCATTCAATGAATGAATGAAGAACTCATTTGATCCGCTGATATCAATCAAATAATCCCACTCTTTATACTTTTACCCGTCCAGGGAATTCGATTCCTCCTATATTCCAGTACAATTATTCCAGTACAATATCAGAATCGTGGATAGGGAACTATACTATACTAACTATATTAGCTACCTACCTAATTTATTGTAGAAATTTCCGGGATCAATGATTGGACCATGCAAAATAGAAATACCTTTTCTTGGGTAAAGGAACAAATGACTCGATTCATTTCCGTATCGATCATGATATATGTAATAACTAGGACATCTATTTCAAATGCATATCCTATTTTTGCGCAGCAGGGTTATGAAAATCCACGAGAAGCAACTGGGCGTATTGTATGTGCCAATTGCCATTTAGCTAATAAACCCGTGGATATTGAGGTTCCACAAGCTGTGCTTCCTGATACTGTATTTGAAGCAGTTGTTAGAATCCCTTATGATATGCAACTGAAACAAGTTCTTGCTAATGGTAAAAAGGGGTCTTTGAATGTGGGGGCTGTTCTTATTTTACCCGATGGATTCGAATTAGCTCCCCCCGATCGTATTTCTCCCGAGATGAAAGAAAAGATAGGCACTCTGTCTTTTCAGAGTTATCGCCCCACTAAAAAAAATATTCTTGTGATAGGTCCTGTTCCTGGTCAGAAATATAGTGAAATCGTCTTTCCCATTCTTTCTCCGGACCCTGCTACTAAGAAAGACGTTAACTTCTTAAAATATCCTATATACGTAGGTGGGAACAGGGGAAGGGGCCAGATTTATCCCGATGGGGGTAAGAGTAACAATACAGTCTATAATGCTACAGGAGCGGGTATAGTAAGCAGAATAGTACGTAAAGAAAAAGGGGGGTATGAAATAACCATAGCTGATGCATCGGATGGACACCAAGTAATTGATATTATACCTCCAGGACCGGAACTTCTTGTTTCAGAGGGTGAATCTATCAAGCTTGATCAACCATTAACGAGTAATCCTAATGTGGGTGGATTTGGTCAGGGAGATGCAGAAATAGTACTTCAAGATCCATTACGTGTCCAAGGGTTGTTGTTCTTTTTGGTATCTGTTATTCTGGCACAAATCTTTTTGGTTCTTAAAAAGAAACAGTTTGAGAAGGTTCAATTGTCCGAAATGAATTTCTAGATACATGGATCCATCAAATTGGTAAAAAGAGACGAACTATTGTTGATCGATGCAATTATGTATGATCAAAAAAATAATGAAAAGCTTTTTTCTTTATACTGTTTTTCGGCGAGATGTCAGGAATTGTTTGTGCCCCGTTCCTAGTAATAATATGTATATTCTGAAGAAGGCTACTTGACATTTTTTTTTTTTTCAAAAAAAAAATTGGAGTGGTGTGACTATGCCAGGCCTCTTAATCCCAGATTATAAATGCCATGTAATGCATCAATAGTTTTTGATTCTATTGTACCTAATAGAATCGAATTCTATTAGATAATAGGCAAGGAAGAAAATAAATGGCAAGGAATAAATGAAAGTAACAAATGATTCTAGGAGGGATTGCTCGTCTTACTAATCTTCCACACAAGAAAAGGAATTTTTCACCCTTTTCCTGTGTGGAAATAATAATGATTCTTGATCCTGTTCGTTAAAGATTACGATTTTCTTTTCCAGGACTATTATAACCTCTTTCTTTAGATTCATAAGCAGTAGTGGACAAACAAAAAAAAAGGGGGGGGCGGGGGGAATCACTCATTGAGCAAATAGAACTTCTTCAATGAACTTATAAAAAAAAAAAAAGCAAATTTTCGCTGTGATGAGATAATCAATAAGGATTTGGATATGTGCAAAAATCCAAGATTTTCACTTTTTTTTTTTCACCACACTCGGGCATTAAATTAAGTGTCTTTTGCTTGAAATTTTATTTATGGAGTAAGGTTCATTTCCATACTAATTGGAATTGATTTGAAGAATGTCTCATCTGTAGAAATCCATATTGTGTCATCCATAAAATCGATTGATTCCTTCTTTCTTCTTGCTTCGGAAGAGTCCGTCCATACTATAGAGGAACAGATACTATGACAATCAAGGGATTAAATTCTTCAAAAACATCATTAGAAACAAAGGAATGGGGTGGTTTTAAACATCGGATCGAAGCAAAGGATCCGTTTTGTCATTTCTACGAATCAAATATTCTTCTTATGTTGACTGAATGAATTTCCAACCTTTATGTTATGAAATGGATCAAAGTCTCGCTGGAAGAGTAAGAACTCAACAGGACCTTACCCCTCTTTGTTTTGTCTGATTCGAGGGGTAAGGTCCTGTTGAGTTCTTACTTTTTCATGTCCACAATCCGGTTCTCATCCGATCACTATAGGGATGAGCCCAATCCGGAGTATGAACCGTAAAAGAAAATACCTATTGAACCAATCACAGGAATACCAGTTACAGTACCTATCAGCCAAAGAGGAATCCTTCCAGTAGTATCGGCCATTTACCCCGCTTCCCTCCACATTTCATCAAGTGGTCATGCTAGAGACATAAACAGTCATGGATAATTATGAGGATGATATCCTTCCGAATGGGATAAGAGAATTCCTACTATTCTCTTTCTTTCTCTCAATTGAAGAAATAATTGGAAAATAAAACAGCAAGTACAAAAATGAGTAATAACCCCCAGTAGAGGCTGGTACGATTCAATTCAACATTTTGTTCGTTCGGGTTTGATTGTGTCGTAGCTCTATAATTCAGATTAGGTTTATCGTTGGATGAACTGCATTGCTGATATTGACCCCAAAAAAGAAACGGTAGGTACAGCCAGTCCGTGAACGGCCAACCAGCGCACTGTAAAAATTGGATAGGTTCGATCTATGGTCATTGAGGCCTCCTAAAAGGATCTACTAAATTCATCGAGTTGTTCCAAAGGGTCAAAACGGCCAGTTATTAATGGAATCCCCTGTCGGCTCTCTGTGAAATACTCGTTTGGCCGAGGGCTTCCAAACACATCATAAGCTAAACCCGTGCTGACGAATAACCAACCCGCAATGAATAGGGAAGGTATAGTAATACTATGAATAACCCAGTATCGAATACTGGTGATAATATCAGCAAAAGAACGTTCTCCCGTGCTTCCAGACATGCTGAGCTCCACATATTCTTGTACAGTCAAAGGGGGATCGATTCCTTGAAAGATGGGATCAGTAAATGGAAAACTACTGATATTTCATCTTTGTGAGATCGTCAATATTGTACCGAAGGTGTATTTAGAGTATACCGAATCAGTATAGCTATCCTTCCTCTGACACAGCAACGCAGTTTCAATCAGTATCGAAAAGAAATGGTACATAATTCCCCTTTTCCTTTCTTGTTACTTGTCTATGCGGAACCGCGTGTCATTCAATCAAAAATTGATCAAATTTCTGTAGTATAGGGTTTCAAGTATTGGCTTTGGACTAGAAACTGAAGTTCTTAGTAAAGTTTGAGTCAACGGGTTCTAGTTCTAATAATTAATGAACGAGATTATCATATTCCACACAATTCAATTAGATGCAAAATATAGAAATCCCCTCTCATGGTTGTAGAAAAGATATTTTTCTTTCTTTTCTAATCCTTTCATTTCAAGTAATTGGTTGGTTCTACAGTAGTAGATAGTATTCGATGAAAGAAAGAGAAGAAACAATAAATAGTTTGAACAATCAATATTCGTGATGCAACCATTACTGGATTAGATCCAAAGGTTCCTTCTTGACCTAGCTACAAGGATGGAACTCCATGATATGGAAAGACAGACTGTGGAACCTAAAAGGATAATAGGAATTGATAAATTGAAAAAGAAAAGAAATAAATGGTCAAAATGGAAATTCTTTTGAAATCCAATTCTTTTATTCTATAGTTATTCAAAGATAATTTCATTTTTGAATGAAGTTACACGACACAGTTCTTCTGACTATTACTTTACTCACGAGTTGCTCAATGAATCTGTTGATTTGAAATCCCGACATTGGTAGATGTCACAGATGATAAATCAATCTTTTTTTTTTTTTCTACCTCTGCTACTCTATCTTTGTCAGTGCCGTCTATAATGACTGATGAATCAAGAACTTTCAATTGGAACTGATTCTGTCAATTGGTATTTTTTCTGATCATCACATCTCGCAAAAATTGAAACTTAGGTAAGTGCTTTATAAACATATGTAAAAAAAAAAGAACGTATCTCATTTAGCTCCTTCATGCCCACTATAACTAGTTATTTCGGTTTTCTACTAGCTGCTTCAACTATAACCCCAGCTCTATTGATTGGTCTGAGCAAGATACGACTTATTTGAAATTAATTGAATGAATAATTCATCAAAATAAATAGTTCTGTGAGATTTCAGGTATTCGATAGTTCCTTCCCGCGTTAATTACCAATTCTTGATCATTGAGATTCATGGGTGATTCGGAGTAATATTTAGGGATAGATATTACCTCTATTTTTACCCTTTCCAACAAATTGAAATGATTGAAGTTTTTCTATTTGGAATCGTCTTAGGTCTAATTCCTATTACTTTGGCCGGATTATTCGTAACTGCATATTTACAATACAGACGCGGAGATCAGTTGGACCTTTGATTGAGTAACATCTCTTTTTTGATTGACCTCCTTCTTAAGCTGCAGGAGGTCAAATTCAGGTTGCAGTTCAAGTTAGTAAAGTTATTTTATTGTGATTCAACATTACAAAAACAGAATCACGCTCTGTAGGATTTGAACCTACGACATCGGGTTTTGGAGACCCACGTTCTACCGAACTGAACTAAGAGCGCTTTCTTATGACAGGAGATACAACTGTAAAGAAAGGGATTCTTTTTGTACCCCCAATACACCTTGCATGCATGTAGTATCATAAAATGCAAAATTATGTCCAGTCCAGTCCAATTTGAATCGATCTCAACTGATCCCTCGTTACTGCCCATAGGAGAAGTAATAGGTAGGGATGACAGGATTTGAACCCGTGACATTTTGTACCCAAAACAAACGCGCTACCAAGCTGCGCTACATCCCTTTCAATTGTTGTACAGTTTCATTGTAGGGAATCCTTGTCTTGTTTTCCACATCGTTATTTCCTAATATCTAGAGACAATTTCTCTTGCCATTTCTTCTTTTTGATTTCATATAATCAAAGAATTATATACATATGAAACCTAACGTATAAAAAAATGAATATTTATCGGTAATGCTCAGTAAGAAAGGGTCATCTTTTTCTGTTTTAGGGACAAGTAGATCTAATCCACCGGATTATTGTACATATTCATTTTCATTTTAGTTCGGGATTAGGGATTTCGTGTACAAATACAAGTGATCTTTAGCTACAGATACATCTGATCATATATGTATTCCAATAAAGAAGGAGGATTTTCAATGCGAGATATAAAAACATATCTCTCCGTGGCACCTGTGCTAACTACGCTATGGTTCGGGTCTTTAGCAGGTCTATTGATAGAGATCAATCGTTTATTCCCAGATGCGTTGACATTCCCCTTTTTTTCATTCTAGTTATTGACATGGGAAGGGGTGAAGAAGATTAGAGATACAACAAATTCTCTGTGACTAATCCACCCTTTTGAATTTTTTTTTTAAGTTGTTTAGGAAGGAAAGAGAAAGAAAAGTGGATTAAACCTCAGCGAAACTCGGGCTCAGCATAGAATTAATAGAGGGAGAACAGAAATAGAAATGTGGGTCTAGGACAGGCTGTTCAAGAGCATACAAGATAGTAAATGAAATACTGACTGGGATTAGAAATAATGGATAGTTAGAAATAATTGTATTACTTATTATTACTCTATTGATTGCAGCGAAATCTTTCATAATTGGATTTCGAGTTATCAGTTAGCAACTTCTATTTATTTTTCCTTCTTTTCGTATTCTTCGATTCAGATCGAAAATAGAAGAGTGGAGGGAATCCAAAATCCAAAGGAGGTTCATGGCCAAGGGTAAAGATGTCAGAATAAGAGTTATTTTGGAATGTACCAGTTGTGTCCGAAATGATTTAAATAAGGAATCGCGGGGCATTTCCAGATATATTACTCAAAAGAATCGACACAATACGCCTAGTCGATTGGACTTGAGAAAATTCTGTCCTTATTGTTACAAGCATACGATTCATGGGGAGATAAAGAAATAGATCGAACAGAATAGAATGTCTGTTCCACCCTTCCAAGGAACAGGACAAAATTACATATAGATAGATATATAAAATATAAACAAATCAAGTACTATTACTATTTCGGTCGGATCCGAAACCGAAATGAATGAAGAAATAAGATTTTAGAGATAAGGAATAAATCATGGATAAATCCAAGCGACCCTTTCGTAAATCCAAGCGATCTTTTCGTAGGCGTTTGCCCCCAATTGGATCGGGGGATCGAATTGATTATAGAAATATGAGTTTAATTAGTCGATTTATTAGTGAACAAGGAAAAATATTATCTAGACGAGTGAATAGATTGACCTTGAAACAACAACGATTAATTACTATTGCTATAAAACAAGCTCGTATTTTATCTTCGTTACCTTTTCTTAATAATGAGAAACAATTTGAAAGAACCGAGTCGACCCCTAGAACTGCTGGTCCTAAAACCAGAAATAAATAGGCCTACTTCTCAATTGAATCAAAACTCTAATTGGAATTCAAACTCAGATTGAGGTTTTGTTCGAAAAAGCCGAGATACTTGATTGTCGCGTCGTAAGAAAAAAAAAAAAAGAATGAATGGGGAAGAAAAAATATTTTTTTTTATTGAAAAGTGTTCGTTCATTTCTAATATTTATCATATTCATTTCTACTCTACCTTCCCGGAGTTCATTCTCCGGGGAACTCCGTTTAAATCATTTCGGTGAATTCGTTCCAGTCGCCTTATTTGATAATCTCATTTGAAATCATGTAAATGCAATTCCTATTTGATATAGCTATTTGTGCAAGTATTTTACGATTAAGAAGCAACTGCCTCTTGTACAGATCGTGCATTAATCGACTATAACTATAGGATACCCCATTTTCACGAGTTACTGCATTTATCCGAGTGATCCACAAACGACGAAAATCTCTCTTTTGCCTGCATCTATCCCGATGACTGGAAACCAAAGCTCTCATTTTCTGTTGAGTAGTAGTTCGAGTAAGTCTTGAATGAGCCCCTCGAAAGGTTGATGCAAATAAACGAATTTTTGTTCGACGTCTCCGAGCTATATATCCCCGCCTAACTCTGGTCATTGAATCAAATGAAACCTTGATGAATAACTAATTGATTTCTTTTCTTTCAGTCATTCTTTTCCCCTCCCCTAGTTTATTAGTAACAAAACGGATTCTTCCGATGTATAAAATAAAAATTCCAATGGCTTTTGCTACTATGACCTTCCCAACCACGATTTTTGATTTCTTCCAGGCATTTCACCTCGGAATAAGAAATTGTACCGATATTAGATATAAAATATCTAGTAAATAGGTAGTAATAAATAGAGAAAAATGGAGAAATAAATAAATAGTGGCTTCCATCGTTTCTATGATTACTTCTTAAACGGTGAGGTCCTCTCTATACACCGGAGCTCCTTCCCCCATTTAATCAATGTTATTAGTAACTTGTACAGTTCACACTCTTTGGCTCTACCCATAAAATTATCCAGTATATAGGTCTTTTCACAATGAGATCCATCCATACAGTGACGGCATTTAATTATGAAGGTTGGCTAGGTAGCTAACCCTGTTAGTCCGTTCTTGCAAGAGTAGAAGCATAATCTTTCTGCTTTTAAAATACTATTTTCCCCGCTTAATGGATAACCATTTGCTACCAATGGGGAATTGATTTTCATCTCAAATCGAGGTGATTGGATTTGCACCAATGGAAACCATAAATTCCATACACAATAGAGGTATATGATAGATCTTTATTTTGAGATAGTGAATGGAATGGAGTTCTTCCATTCTATCCTACTCATTGGTACTGGTCATTGATACTGGAAAAATCGTCTCATTTGTTCCAGATCATGATCTGAACGAGTCGCACATACACCCTAGTACATGTTCCTCGACGCTGAGGACATCCTCGAAGGGCAGGGGATTTCGTGACATTTTTGATTGGCTGTCTTGTGTTTCTAATAAGTTGTTTAATAGTTGGCATGCTGAATCGTATACAGAATGGGCTGGTTTAGATCGATCCTAACCGGATGATTATGAATTACTTCCATTTCATATAATATTTTACCAGGTTAAGAAGATAAAATATCAAATCACGGCTCATTCGAATTATGGTTCGAAATGGAATCAAGAATTTATGTGAAATCCCCGGTATTTTCGACCGCGACAACATCAACAATGCCATGGGCTTGGGCTTCTGTTGCTGACATAAAAACATCCCTTTCCATGTCTTCGGATATAACCCATAAAGGCTTGCCGGTTCTTTGTACATAAACCCTTGTGAGGGTTTCGCGGAGTTTCAGTAGTTCTTCCGCTTCCAGGATAAATTCTCCTGTGGGTGCCTCATAAAAAGAACTAGCAGGTTGGTGGATCATAACCCTGATGATATAACATAATGAACGGTTCCTCTATCTCGCACGATCGGTCGAAGGGAAGGGATAAAGAATAACAAGAATAAAAAGATAGAATTAGAATTGAACAACCGTACAGGCATCTTTTATGCATTGCATACGGCTCCGCAATGGAATTTCCTTTTCCCTTCCATCGAAGAAAGAGACAAATAGAATCCATCAGACCCAGATCGTTGAATGATCCATTTACCATCTTTCCTTTCGGAGGAGTCAAAAAATACTATGATGGTTCCGTTGCTTTATATATTTATCTCGTCTGTGATTCAGCAATCCCAAAGTTTCTTTATGATCCGATCAAATAAGGAAAAAATGATCTTTTTTTTTTTTCATTTTCGTACTCTTTCATAACATAAATATCGGAAAGAGGCTTCTGGTGTGAAAGCAAAAAAAAGGTTTGTGACGCTGAAATGGACCCCCGATACATAAGATCAAATCGTAAATAACCTTTGTTTCATACTACTATCTCGATATATAATCTCATGTTATGTTATGAAAAAAAAATAATAGTTTGCTCATATCGAACTCGAAGTGCCATGCTATTATTACTTATTATTCATATTCCATATGGCGAAGGCATAGTCTTCTTTTTTTTTTCTCAAATAAAAAAAAACTCATTGGCGCCAAGCGTGAGGGAATGCTAGACGTTTGGTAATTTCTCCTCCGACTAGGAGAAAAGATCCCATTGAAGCGGCTAATCCCATGCATATTGTATGTATGTCTGGTGGCACAAATTGCATAGTATCATAAATAGCTATTCCTGGTATTACCCATCCGCCGGGAGAGTTTATAAACAAATACAGATCCCTGGTATCATCCTCTATACTGAGATATACCATGAGACCAACAAGTTGATTCGAGATCTCGCTATCAACCTCTTGTCCTAAAAAAAGTAATCTTTCTCGATGAAGTCGGTTGATTAGGACAAAATTGTATCCCTTAGGAACCGCACACGCACCTTTGGATGCATACGGTTCAAAAAATCAAAATTGCGAAAAAAAAAAAAGAATTCATTGAACTTATCGAACTAACCCCTCATTGATGTATTCTTTCATCGAGATCCAAATCACGATGTAATTTTCTTGTTCCTAAATGGGCCTCTTCAATTCTTTTAGGTTTATGCTCTACTCCGGGTAAAGATCTGCCCGAATTCTATTTGCACATATAGGACAAATGATCACAGTACCGCTTCTTTTTGTTCCGACTTCTTTTTTTTTTTCAATTCGTTTTCATGTTCATGCCTTCCGCCAAATATTCGACTAATCATATTATTCCATTAATTGGTAGTTTTAGAGGTATAAATAGGGATCATTTATGATACGAGTAGTAATCATACATAGATTACCAATTTGGTATTTTTTGAACGGAGCCTGGATACTTCATTTTATTGGTCCAAGCCAACCATAAATTCTTCTAATTGAGAATATTGATCCCCAACCAACAAATAAATTGATCTAATTGCATTGCACTTCACGCTCCGAATTGAATTATTGATGGTTTAATCAATCTTTCTTGGGTGAAACAGAGGATATCTCGATCGGGGGAGAGAACGGGGAAATCCCATATGACCCAATATGTCTGACAAGTCGCACTATACGTCAACCCAAACTGCATCTTCCTCTCCAGGACTCCGAAAAGGTACTTTTGGAACACCAATAGGCATAAAATGAAAGAAAAATTAAGTACTCTATTTCACTTTGATGTGGAAACGTAACAATGGGTTTATTGTCTTCATAATATTGTCGTTTATCGTATTTTATCCATAGATTGGAAGGTTCATGGAGAAGACGGGTTGAATAAAGGAAAATTCGTACAAATGGATCGTTCGAAGGATGAACAAGTATCTATGCATTCGCTCACAAAAATAGGATCAATCCCCCCATTGCGTATTGGTACTTATCGAGTATAGAATAGATCTGCTTCTCTTTGTTCCTACGAACAGAATTGTTAAATTATTACCAATGGAACGGAATAAATATTAACTCTTGCTTTGAGATAATCCACTGAAAAGGCGAGGTCCATAGCATCAATCAGTCTTTTCCAATGTGATAAAGTTACATAGTGTCTATTTTTTCTTTGATAAAATAAGGGGTATTTCCATGGGTTTGCCTTGGTATCGTGTTCATACCGTCGTATTGAATGATCCCGGTCGGTTACTTTCTGTCCATATAATGCATACAGCTCTAGTTTCTGGTTGGGCCGGTTCGATGGCTCTATACGAATTAGCCGTTTTTGATCCCTCTGATCCCGTCCTTGATCCAATGTGGAGACAAGGTATGTTCGTTATACCCTTCATGACTCGTTTAGGGATAACCAATTCATGGGGTGGTTGGAGTATCACAGGAGGAACTATAACGAATCCGGGTATTTGGAGTTACGAAGGTGTGGCTGGGGCACATATTGTGTTTTCTGGCTTGTGCTTCTTAGCAGCCATCTGGCATTGGGTGTATTGGGACCTAGAAATATTCTGTGATGAACGTACGGGAAAACCCTCTTTGGATTTGCCCAAGATCTTTGGAATTCATTTATTTCTCTCAGGGGTGGCTTGCTTTGGGTTTGGCGCATTTCATGTAACAGGCTTGTATGGTCCTGGAATATGGGTGTCCGATCCTTATGGTCTAACCGGAAAAGTACAATCTGTAAATCCAGCGTGGGGCGCAGAAGGTTTTGATCCTTTTGTTCCGGGAGGAATAGCCTCTCATCATATTGCAGCGGGGACATTGGGGATATTGGCGGGACTATTCCATCTTAGTGTCCGCCCGCCCCAACGTTTATACAAAGGATTACGTATGGGCAATATTGAAACTGTACTTTCTAGTAGTATCGCTGCTGTCTTTTTTGCAGCTTTCGTCGTTGCTGGAACTATGTGGTATGGTTCAGCAACTACTCCCATAGAATTATTTGGTCCCACTCGTTATCAGTGGGATCAGGGATACTTCCAGCAAGAAATATATCGAAGAGTTGGAGCCGGGCTAGCCGAAAATCTGAGTTTATCGGAAGCTTGGTCTAAAATTCCCGAAAAATTAGCTTTTTATGATTACATCGGTAATAATCCGGCGAAGGGGGGATTATTCAGAGCAGGCTCAATGGACAATGGGGATGGAATAGCTGTTGGATGGTTAGGACACCCCATCTTTAGAGATAAAGAGGGGCATGAGCTTTTTGTACGTCGTATGCCTACTTTTTTTGAAACATTTCCGGTGGTTTTGGTAGACGGAGACGGAATTGTGAGAGCGGATGTTCCTTTTAGAAGGGCAGAATCGAAGTATAGTGTCGAACAAGTAGGTGTAACTGTTGAGTTCTATGGTGGCGAACTCAATGGGGTCAGTTATGGCGATCCTGCTACTGTGAAAAAATATGCTAGACGTGCCCAATTGGGTGAAATTTTTGAATTAGATCGTGCTACTTTGAAATCCGATGGTGTTTTTCGTAGCAGTCCAAGGGGTTGGTTTACTTTTGGACATGCTACGTTTGCTTTGCTCTTCTTTTTCGGACACATTTGGCATGGGGCTAGAACCTTGTTCAGAGATGTTTTTGCTGGTATTGACCCTGATTTGGATGCTCAAGTGGAATTTGGAACATTCCAAAAACTTGGAGATCCAACTACAAGGCGACAAGTAGTCTGATACAACATTACTCTAGCGTCTTTTGCCTCTATTTGATTTTTTTTTGATTTGACATAAGGTTAGGGTACCGTAGAAATCTTGATTTTAATCATCGCCTTTTCTTTGACTCTTGCCCTTTCTTTACTTTATCTGGGAAATGTTCCCAAATGCACAGGTGTGGAAGCTATAATTGTAAACCACGATCGAATCCATGGAAGCATTGGTTTATACATTCCTGTTAGTCTCGACTCTAGGGATAATTTTTTTCGCTATCTTTTTTCGAGAAC
>NW_027519203.1:0-5000 GCF_043159265.1 Tasmannia lanceolata
CATGTACTGATTCTTCAATACCGACTATCGTAGAATATTCATGTGGTATCTTATCAGATTTTGCGCGTGTGATACATGTTCCTTCTATTTCTCCAAGTAAAGCCCTTCGCATAGCGATACCTATCATATCTGCTTGACCTTTCATAAGCGGGGACAGAATGAAACGTCCATAGGAAAGGCGCTTACTGTCTGTTCTTGATTCAACACACTTCCACTGTAGTGTCCGAGTGGATACTGCTACTTCCTCTCGAACCATACTAATATTATTGATCAGATCATTGAATCATTTATTTCTCTTGAAATCAGTTCAATTCTTATTTCTACACACGCCTTTTTTTAGGAGGTCTACATCCATTATGTGGCATAGGGGTTACGTCACGTACGAAACTTAATAGTATACCACTTCTGCGAATGGCTCGTAATGCTGCATCTCTTCCGAGACCAGGACCCTTTATCATGACTTCTGCTCGTTGCATACCCTGATCCACTACTGTACGAATAGCATTTCCTGCTGCGGTTTGAGCAGCAAATGGTGTCCCTCTTCTTGTGCCTCTGAATCCACAAGTACCAGCGGAGGACCAAGAAACCACCCGACCTCGCATATCCGTAACAGTTACAATGGTATTGTTGAAACTCGCTTGAACATGAATAACTCCTTTTGGTATTCTACGTCCATTCTTACGTGAACTAATACGCCCATTCCTACGCGAACCAATTCTTGGTATAGGTTTTGTCATATTTTAGCATCTCATAAATATGAGTCAGAGATATACGGATATATCCATTTCATGTCAAAACAGATCCTTTATTTGTACAACGGGCCCTTACTTTAGAAAGGCCCTTTTTAGAAAGATTACCCTTGTCTCTGTTTATGTCTCGGATTGAAACAAATTACTATAATTCGTCCTCGCCTACGGATCAGTCGACATTTTTCGCAAATTTTACGAACAGAAGCCCTTATTTTCATATTTGTCATTCCTTAATTCCGAATCTACTCTTTTGAAGAAAATAAGTCTCTTGAAATTTTGAACCTCGAATTGTATCCCCATGGAAGAAATGTTTAAAAAGTCACCTAATCGTTCGAACCTTTGTTGCGAAGTCTATAAATTATACGTCCCTTGGTTGAATCATAACGACTTACTTCGATTTTGACTCTATTCCTGGTAGTATCCGTATAAAACTACGTCGGATCCTCCCCGAAACATAACCTAGAATCAGATCTTCATTATCTAAACGAACCCGGAACATACCATTTGGAAGTGATTCAGTAATTAAACCTTCATGAATCAATTTTTGTTCTTTCATTTCAGGTAACCCCCTTGAAGTATCAACTAATGGAGGAGGAGTGATATTAGACAACCTGCCTTTTCTCTCTTTTTCACAAATCGAAAGTTACGGATCAAATTCGGATATTCAGAAGGATCACCATATATAACATAAAATTTCTCCTCCAATTCTTTTTAGTCGAGCTTCTCGATCTGTCATTATACCTCGAGAAGTAGAAAGAATTACAATACCTATTCCACCTAAAATCCTAGGAATTCGTTTATAGTTGGAATAGATTCGTAGACCGGGTCGGCTGATACACTTTAAAATATTTCTATATGTTCCTTTCTGATTCCTTCTATGTCGCAGGGTTAAAACCAAGAAATATTTCTTGTTTTCTCGATGTTTCCTAACATTTTCAATAAAACCTTCTCGTAGAAGTATTTTAATAATGTTTTCGGTTATATTAGTAGATGCTATTCGAGCTGTTCTTTTTTTATCCATGTCAGCATTTCTTATAGAAGTTATTATATCGGCAATAGTGTCCTTACTCATGACGAACTATAATTATTAGGGCTTCCCCATTTTGATATAATCAACATGTTCTGTTTTTTTTTTTTCTTGATTTTCATTTTCACTTTCAATTTTTTTTTTTATGAATTATTAAAGGTATATGCATAAGACACAATCTACTAATGGATTTGATCTACTTCAGATACCCTACTATATAATGGTCTCATCTACTAGTCTTTATAATACCTCAGGAGCTAATGAGACTATTTTAGTGAAATTCAACTGTCTCAATTCCCGAGCGATCGCGCCAAAAACTCGAGTTCCTTTTGGATTTCCTTCTTGATCAATGACAACCGCTGCATTGTCATCATATCGTATTATCATACCGTTGTCACGTTTGAGTTCTTTACATGTACGTACAATTACAGCTCTGATCACTTCTGATCTTTCGAGAGGCATATTGGGTACTGCTTCTTTGATTACAGCAACAATAACATCACCGATATGAGCATATCGGCGATTACTAGCTCCGATTATTCGAATACACATCAATTCTCGAGCCCCGCTGTTGTCCGCTACATTCAAATGGGTCTGAGGTTGAATCATATCATTTTTTTTTTTTTGAATCTCTTATTTCAATGCAAAGGGCGAAGGAAAAAAGAAAGAAATATTGTCTGTCCAGAAATAAATAAATCTGCAATTGTATTTTTCATCAAAAATACTCCTTTCTTTTGGTTTCACATCCCTATCCCACAATAACGAATTGAGTTCGTATAGGCATTTTGCACGCAGCTATTGAAATAGCTGCTCTGGCTACAGTTTCTGAGACTCCGCCCATTTCATAAAGTATTCGACCCGGTTTAACGACGGATACCCAATATTCGGGGGATCCCTTACCCGAACCCATACGTGTTTCTGTGGGTCTGACTGTAACGGGTTTGTCGGGAAATATACGTACCCAGATTTTTCCACCACGACGCGCATATCGTGTCATTGCTCGTCGCCCTGCTTCTATTTGTCTAGATGTGATCCAAGCGGGTTCAAGTGCCTGAAGAGCGTATCTACCGAAACAAATACGATTGCCTCGATAAGATATTCCCTTCATTCTTCCTCTATGTTGTTTACGGAATCTGGTTCTTTTGGGGTTATAGTTGATGGTTGTTTCTCAACCCCATCTCTACTGCAGAACCGGACATGAGAGTTTCGTCTCATCCAGCTCCTCGCGAATGAAACGATTCAATAATATTACAAATACACATGTATTTAATGAATAATACACTGAATCATGGGATTTCTTGATAGTTAATCCATCATGTAGGAATCTGTATATCTTGTATATACAGCAGCTAGACGTATCTTTCTATTTCGATTTATAATTTATAGGACGTATATTTCTATTTATGGATAATGAATGCCTTTCTTTTTATAACGAATCCTTCTTTTGGCCTTTACTGAATGGAATCGCCCAAAATTTTGCAATCCAATAAGGAAAGGTTCGCGGGCGAATATTGACTCTTTAAAATCTGCTTCATTCGTAGGGTCAACCCATGACCTTTCAGAATAAATAAAAGGGTTCTTGGTTGGTTTCGCCATCCCACCCAATGAATCATTAGGATTCGTTTTTAATAGAATCTTGTGCAGTCACAGGTTCCGTCGTTCCCATAGCTTCTCCATTAATGGTTAGGTCTGAACTCTACAGTGGAGCTCCCAATTTCATTTGTTCCCGAGTCAATCTCCTCAGTCTCTATTGACTCGAGGCTCTTTATTATTTTCATTTTTCCTATGAACCGGATTCATCTACTTATAAACGAATCCGTATTGATGCTTTATCACGCTGCCTTTTATGAGATGATTCATAGACCATACATATTGGAATCATATAGCATTGATTGATATTCTCCTCCTTTCTTTCTCTCACCCCTCCTTTTACCCATATCCCTCTATTTTCGCTTTACAAACCATAATCAGATTTTTTTTTCCTTTATGAAAAAAAAAAAAACGATTTCAGTTGCTACAACTATATGATCAACACATCATATAGTGACTGCTTTCTTGGATCTCGATAATACGAAGCAATGAGCTGGTTATTAGTTCTCTAGTTATTAGTTATGGGCTGGTCCATTGTTTTTTTTTTTTTTGAATCCAACTCTAAAGAAAAAACCAACGAGTCACACACTAAGCATAGCAATTCTACCAAATGATCAATCGAATTTTTATTCAACCCTATATAATTATAATTAATAATTAGAAATAATTAATAATTCTAATTAGAATTGTTCATTTTTGATTGAAGGGAAAAAGAATGAATGAAAGAGTTTGTCATTTTTTGTTCTATCGCAGTATAGAATGGGAAGGAAAGACCCATTATTGCTCATCTACAAATATCCAAATTTTGATGCCTAATACCCCATAGATAGTTCGAACTGTATAGGAACAATGATCAATTTTAGCTCGAATGGTTTGTAGGGGAACCCTACCTTCTCTGATCCATTCGACACGTGCAATTTCTTTTCCGTCGATACGCCCTGCAATTTGCACTTGAATTCCTTTTGTATCAGCTTGTTCAGTTAATTCAATAGCTTTTTTCATTGCCTTTCGAAACGAAACTCTATTCTTTAATTGTAGAGCTATATATTCTGCAAGAATATTAGGTTGTCCATAAGGTTTTGCAACTCTTGTGATAGCAATGTTAAGTCTCCGGTTCACAGAACGAAACCCTTTTTGTACATTGATCCGTAATTCTTCGATTCCTCGCGTTCGACCCTCTATTAACAAATTTGGGAATCCAATATAGATTATGACCTGAATTAGGTCGATTTTTTTTTTAATCTCTATATGTGCAATTCCTTCTGAACCAGATCTCATATTTTTTTGTACATAATTCTTGATACAATCCCGTATTTTTTCATCTTCCTGGAGACCCCTGGAATAACTTTTGGGTTGTGCGAACCAAAGGGAACGATGACTTTGGTTTGCACCAAGTCGGAAACCAAGTGGATTTATTTTTTTTCCCATATCATATTTATCCCGATCTCTTTCTCTCTCTATATATATCTATTTATCTCTATTCCAATTCGGAAACCGAAGGAGGCAGAAGTTTATCTCTCTCTCTCTTTCTCTAGGTATCTCTCTATTATAGTATCCTTAAATACACCTTTATTCTCTAAAAGAAAATCTTGTTCAGTTTTCGTTTTAGATTGATCTTTCAAAACGATATTTAT
>NW_027519204.1:0-2500 GCF_043159265.1 Tasmannia lanceolata
TGGGTCGCGAACAGTGATTCGATTGATGATGAAGAAAGAGAATTCTTGGTTCAGTTCTCCACCTTAACGACAGAAAAAAGGATTGATCAAATTCTATTGAGTCTGACTCATAGTGATCATTTATCAAAGAATAACTCTGGTTATCAAATGATTGAACAACCGGGATCAATTTACTTACGATACTTAGTTGACATTCATAAAAAGTATCTAATGAATTATGAGTTCAATAGATCCTGTTTAGCAGAAAGACGGATCTTCCTTGCTCATTATCAGACAATCACTTATTCACAAACCTCGTGTGGGGCTAATAGTTCTCCTTTCCCATCTCATGGAAAACCCTTTTCGCTCCGCTTAGACCTATCCCCTTCTAGGGGTATTTTAGTGATAGGTTCTATAGGAACTGGACGATCCTATTTGGTCAAATCCCTAGCGACAAACTCCTATGTTCCTTTCATTACGGTATTTTCGAACAAGTTCCTGGATGACAAGCCTAAAGGTTATCTTATTGATGATATCGATATTGATGATAGTGACGATATCAATATTGATGATAGTGACGATATTGATGATGACCTTGATACGGAGCTGCTAACTATGACGAATGTGCTAACTATGTATATGACGCCGAAAATAGACCGATTTGATATCACCCCTCAATTAGAATTAGCAAAAGCAATGTCCCCTTGCATAATATGGATTCCAAACATTCATGATCTGTATGTGAATGAGTCGAATTACTTATCCCTCGGTCTATTAGTGAACTATCTCTCCAGAGATTGTGAAAGATGTTCCACTAGAAATATTCTTGTTATTGCTTCGACTCATATTCCCCAAAAAGTGGATCCCGCTCTAATAGCTCCGAATAAATTAAATACATGCATTAAGATACGAAGGCTTCTTATTCCACAACAACGAAAGCACTTTTTCATTCTTTCATATACTAGGGGATTTCGCTTGGAAAAGAAAATGTCCCATACTAACGGATTCGGGTCCATAACCATGGGTTCCAATGCACGAGATCTTGTAGCACTTACCAATGAGGCCCTATCAATTAGTATTACACAGAAGAAATCAATTATAGACACTAATACAATTAGATCAGCTCTTCATAGACAAACTTGGGATTTGCGATCCGAGGTAAGATCGGTTCAGGATCATGGGATCCTTTTCTATCAGATAGGAAGGGCTGTTGCACAAAATGTACTTCTAAGTAATTGCCCCATAGATCCTATATCTATCTATATGAAGAAGAAATCATGTAAGGAAGGGGATTCTTATTTGTACAAATGGTACTTCGAACTTGGAACGAGCATGAAGAAATTAACGATACTTCTTTATCTTTTGAGTTGTTCTGCCGGATCGGTCGCTCAAGATCTTTGGTCTCCACCCGGACCCGATGAAAAAAATGGGATCACTTCTTATGGATTCGTTGAGAATGATTCTGATCTAGTTCATGGCCTATTAGAATTAGAAGTAGAAGGCGCTCTGGTGGGATCCTCACGGACAGAAAAAGATTGCAGTCAGTTTGATAATGATCGAGTGACATTGCTTCTTCGGTCCGAACCAAGGAATCCGTTAGATATGATGCAAAATGGATCTTGTTCTATCGTTGATCAGAGATTTCTATACGAAAAATACGAATCGGAGTTTGAAGAAGGGGAAGGAGAAGGAGCCCTCGACCCGCAACAGATAGAGGAGGATTTATTCAATCACATAGTTTGGGCTCCTAGAATATGGCGCCCTTGTGGCAATCTATTTGATTGTATCGAAAGGCCCAATGAATTGGGATTTCCCTATTGGGCCAGGTCATTTCGGGGCAAGCGGATCATTTATCATAAAGAGGATGAGCTTCAAGAGAATGATTCGGAGTTCTTGCAGAGTGGAACCATGCAGTACCAGACACGAGATAGATCTTCCAAAGAACAAGGCTTTTTTCGAATAAGCCAATTCATTTGGGACCCTGCAGATCCATTCTTTTTCCTATTCAAAGATCAGCCCTTTGTCTCTGTGTTTTCACGTCGAGAATTCTTTGCAGATGAAGAGATGTCAAAGGGGCTTATTACTTCCCAAACAAATCCTCCTACATCTATATATAAACGCTGGTTCATCAAGAATACGCAAGAAAAGCACTTCGAATTGTTGATTCATCGCCAGAGATGGCTTAGAACCAATAGTTCATTATCTAATGGATCTTTCCGTTCTAATACTCCATCCGAGAGTTATCAGTATTTATCAAATCTGTTCCTATCTAACGGAACGCTATTGGATCAAATGACAAAGGCATTGTTGAGAAAGAGATGGCTTTTCCCGGATGAAATGAAACATTTGATTCATGTAACAGGAGAAAGATTTCCCATTCCTTAGCCGGAAAGATATGTGGCCATGAAAGAGGGATTAAGTGGAACAGAATTGACCGGGTGGTAGAGTCGTGGAAACACTTGTTTATTCCTTTGGACCTTAGCTCCATGGAACAATATGCTACTGCTGAAACATGGAAGAA
>NW_027519205.1:20000-37649 GCF_043159265.1 Tasmannia lanceolata
CCATTTATATAATAGATCGTATGGTGGGTCACAAATTGGGAGAATTCGCACCGACTCTGACTTTCCAGGGACACGCGAGAAACAATAATGGATCTCGTCGTTAATAAAGTGAAATAGGTGCTCGTCATTCATTGGTGGGAGGTAACCCTTATGTCAAAGTGGAGAAGGTGGAAGAGGAGCATGAAAAAGCATAGGAAGAAGAAGAGCTCTAGTACAGAAGTACAAGCTTTAGCTCAACATATATGTATGTCTGCTCACAAAGCACGAAGAGTCATTGATCAGATTCGTGGGCGTTCCTATGAGGAAACACTTATGCTACTAGAACTTATGCCTTATCGAGCATCTTATCCCATTTTAAAATTGGTTTATTCTGCAGCAGCAAATGCTAGTCACAATAATGGTTTCAACGAAGCTGATTTAGTCATTAGTCAAGCCGAAGTCAATGGGGGTACTATCATTAAAAAGTTAAAACCTCGGGCTCGAGGACGTAGTTATCCGATAAAAAGACCCACCTGTCATATAAATATCGTTTTGAAAGATCAATCTAAAACGAAAACTGAACAAGATTTTCTTTTAGAGAATAAAGGTGTATTTAAGGATACTATAATAGAGAGATACCTAGAGAAAGAGAGAGAGAGATAAACTTCTGCCTCCTTCGGTTTCCGAATTGGAATAGAGATAAATAGATATATATAGAGAGAGAAAGAGATCGGGATAAATATGATATGGGAAAAAAAATAAATCCACTTGGTTTCCGACTTGGTGCAAACCAAAGTCATCGTTCCCTTTGGTTCGCACAACCCAAAAGTTATTCCAGGGGTCTCCAGGAAGATGAAAAAATACGGGATTGTATCAAGAATTATGTACAAAAAAATATGAGATCTGGTTCAGAAGGAATTGCACATATAGAGATTAAAAAAAAAATCGACCTAATTCAGGTCATAATCTATATTGGATTCCCAAATTTGTTAATAGAGGGTCGAACGCGAGGAATCGAAGAATTACGGATCAATGTACAAAAAGGGTTTCGTTCTGTGAACCGGAGACTTAACATTGCTATCACAAGAGTTGCAAAACCTTATGGACAACCTAATATTCTTGCAGAATATATAGCTCTACAATTAAAGAATAGAGTTTCGTTTCGAAAGGCAATGAAAAAAGCTATTGAATTAACTGAACAAGCTGATACAAAAGGAATTCAAGTGCAAATTGCAGGGCGTATCGACGGAAAAGAAATTGCACGTGTCGAATGGATCAGAGAAGGTAGGGTTCCCCTACAAACCATTCGAGCTAAAATTGATCATTGTTCCTATACAGTTCGAACTATCTATGGGGTATTAGGCATCAAAATTTGGATATTTGTAGATGAGCAATAATGGGTCTTTCCTTCCCATTCTATACTGCGATAGAACAAAAAATGACAAACTCTTTCATTCATTCTTTTTCCCTTCAATCAAAAATGAACAATTCTAATTAGAATTATTAATTATTTCTAATTATTAATTATAATTATATAGGGTTGAATAAAAATTCGATTGATCATTTGGTAGAATTGCTATGCTTAGTGTGTGACTCGTTGGTTTTTTCTTTAGAGTTGGATTCAAAAAAAAAAAAAACAATGGACCAGCCCATAACTAATAACTAGAGAACTAATAACCAGCTCATTGCTTCGTATTATCGAGATCCAAGAAAGCAGTCACTATATGATGTGTTGATCATATAGTTGTAGCAACTGAAATCGTTTTTTTTTTTTTCATAAAGGAAAAAAAAATCTGATTATGGTTTGTAAAGCGAAAATAGAGGGATATGGGTAAAAGGAGGGGTGAGAGAAAGAAAGGAGGAGAATATCAATCAATGCTATATGATTCCAATATGTATGGTCTATGAATCATCTCATAAAAGGCAGCGTGATAAAGCATCAATACGGATTCGTTTATAAGTAGATGAATCCGGTTCATAGGAAAAATGAAAATAATAAAGAGCCTCGAGTCAATAGAGACTGAGGAGATTGACTCGGGAACAAATGAAATTGGGAGCTCCACTGTAGAGTTCAGACCTAACCATTAATGGAGAAGCTATGGGAACGACGGAACCTGTGACTGCACAAGATTCTATTAAAAACGAATCCTAATGATTCATTGGGTGGGATGGCGAAACCAACCAAGAACCCTTTTATTTATTCTGAAAGGTCATGGGTTGACCCTACGAATGAAGCAGATTTTAAAGAGTCAATATTCGCCCGCGAACCTTTCCTTATTGGATTGCAAAATTTTGGGCGATTCCATTCAGTAAAGGCCAAAAGAAGGATTCGTTATAAAAAGAAAGGCATTCATTATCCATAAATAGAAATATACGTCCTATAAATTATAAATCGAAATAGAAAGATACGTCTAGCTGCTGTATATACAAGATATACAGATTCCTACATGATGGATTAACTATCAAGAAATCCCATGATTCAGTGTATTATTCATTAAATACATGTGTATTTGTAATATTATTGAATCGTTTCATTCGCGAGGAGCTGGATGAGACGAAACTCTCATGTCCGGTTCTGCAGTAGAGATGGGGTTGAGAAACAACCATCAACTATAACCCCAAAAGAACCAGATTCCGTAAACAACATAGAGGAAGAATGAAGGGAATATCTTATCGAGGCAATCGTATTTGTTTCGGTAGATACGCTCTTCAGGCACTTGAACCCGCTTGGATCACATCTAGACAAATAGAAGCAGGGCGACGAGCAATGACACGATATGCGCGTCGTGGTGGAAAAATCTGGGTACGTATATTTCCCGACAAACCCGTTACAGTCAGACCCACAGAAACACGTATGGGTTCGGGTAAGGGATCCCCCGAATATTGGGTATCCGTCGTTAAACCGGGTCGAATACTTTATGAAATGGGCGGAGTCTCAGAAACTGTAGCCAGAGCAGCTATTTCAATAGCTGCGTGCAAAATGCCTATACGAACTCAATTCGTTATTGTGGGATAGGGATGTGAAACCAAAAGAAAGGAGTATTTTTGATGAAAAATACAATTGCAGATTTATTTATTTCTGGACAGACAATATTTCTTTCTTTTTTCCTTCGCCCTTTGCATTGAAATAAGAGATTCAAAAAAAAAAAAATGATATGATTCAACCTCAGACCCATTTGAATGTAGCGGACAACAGCGGGGCTCGAGAATTGATGTGTATTCGAATAATCGGAGCTAGTAATCGCCGATATGCTCATATCGGTGATGTTATTGTTGCTGTAATCAAAGAAGCAGTACCCAATATGCCTCTCGAAAGATCAGAAGTGATCAGAGCTGTAATTTGTACGTACATGTAAAGAACTCAGAACCGTGACAACGGTATGATAATACGATATGATGACAATGCAGCGGTTGTCATTGATCAAGAAGGAAATCCAAAAGGAACTCGAGTTTTTGGCGCGATCGCTCGGGAATTGAGACAGTTGAATTTCACTAAAATAGTCTCATTAGCTCCTGAGGTATTATAAAGACTAGTAGATGAGACCATTATATAGTAGGGTATCTGAAGTAGATCAAATCCATTAGTAGATTGTGTCTTATGCATATACCTTTAATAATTCATAAAAAAAAAAAATTGGAAAGTGAAAATGAAAATCAAGAAAAAAAAAAAACAGAACATGTTGATTATATCAAAATGGGGAAGCCCTAATAATTATAGTTCGTCATGAGTAAGGACACTATTGCCGATATAATAACTTCTATAAGAAATGCTGACATGGATAAAAAAAGAACAGCTTCGAATAGCATCTACTAATTATAACCGAAAACATTTATTAAAATACTTCTACGAGAAGGTTTTATTTGAAAATGTTAGGAAACATCGAGAAAACAAGAAATATTTCTTGGTTTTAAACCCTGCGACATAGAAGGAATCAGAAAGGAACATATAGAAATATTTTAAAGTGTATCAGCCGACCCGGTCTACGAATCTATTCCAACTATAAACGAATTCCTAGGATTTTAGGTGGAATAGGTATTGTAATTCTTTCTACTTCTCGAGGTATAATGACAGATCGAGAAGCTCGACTAAAAAGAATTGGAGGAGAAATTTTATGTTATATATGGGTGATCCTTCTGAATATCCGAATTTGATCCGTAACTTTCGATTTGTGAAAAAGAGAGAAAAGGCAGGTTGTCTAATATCACTCCTCCTCCATTAGTTGATACTTCAAGGGGGTTACCTGAAATGAAAGAACAAAAATTGATTCATGAAGGTTTAATTACTGAATCACTTCCAAATGGTATGTTCCGGGTTCGTTTAGATAATGAAGATCTGATTCTAGGTTATGTTTCGGGGAGGATCCGACGTAGTTTTATACGGATACTACCAGGAGATAGAGTCAAAATCGAAGTAAGTCGTTATGATTCAACCAAGGGACGTATAATTTATAGACTTCGCAACAAAGGTTCGAACGATTAGGTGACTTTTTAAACATTTCTTCCATGGGGATACAATTCGAGGGTTCAAAATTTCAAGAGACTTATTTTCTTCAAAAGAGTAGATTCGGAATTAAGGAATGACAAATATGAAAATAAGGGCTTCTGTTCGTAAAATTTGCGAAAAATGTCGACTGATCCGTAGGCGAGGACGAATTATAGTAATTTGTTTCAATCCGAGACATAAACAGAGACATAGGGTAATCTTTCTAAAAAGGGCCTTTCTAAAGTAAGGGACCCGTTGTACAAATAAAGGGAATCTGTTTTGACATGAAATGGGTATATTCCGTATATCTCTGACTCATATTTATGAGATGCTAAAATATGACAAAACCTATACCAAGAATTGGTTCGCGTAGGAATGGGCGTATTAGTTCACGTAAGAATGGACGTAGAATACCAAAAGGAGTTATTCATGTTCAAGCGAGTTTCAACAATACCATTGTAAACTGTTACGGATATGCGAGGTCGGGTGGTTTCTTGGTCCTCCGCTGGTACTTGTGGATTCAGAGGCACAAGAAGAGGGACACCATTTGCTGCTCAAACCGCAGCAGAGAAATGCTATTCGTACAGTAGTGGATCAGGGTATGCAACGAGCAGAAGTCATGATAAAGGGTCCTGGTCTCGGAAGAGATGCAGCATTACGAGCCATTCGCAGAAGTGGTATACTATTAAGTTTCGTACGTGACGTAACCCCTATGCCACATAATGGATGTAGACCTCCTAAAAAAAGGCGTGTGTAGAAATAAGAATTGAACTGATTTCAAGAGAAATAAATGATTCAATGATCTGATCAATAATATTAGTATGGTTCGAGAGGAAGTAGCAGTATCCACTCGGACACTACAGTGGAAGTGTGTTGAATCAAGAACAGACAGTAAGCGCCTTTCCTATGGACGTTTCATTCTGTCCCCGCTTATGAAAGGTCAAGCAGATATGATAGGTATCGCTATGGCGAAGGGCTTTACTTGGAGAAATAGAAGGAACATGTATCACACGCGCAAAATCTGATAAGATACCACATGAATATTCTACGATAGTCGGTATTGAAGAATCAGTACATGAAATTTTCATGAATTTGAAAGAAATTGTATTGAGAAGTAATCTGTATGGAACTTGCGACGCATCTATTTTCGTCATGGGTCCGAGATGCGTAACTGCTCAAGATATCATCTCGCCACACCTTCTGTGAAAATGGTTGATACTACACAGCATATAGCTAGCCTGACAGAACCAATTGATTTGTGTATTGGATTACAAATCGAGAGGGATCGGGAATCCGATTCGTATGAAAACCCCCAAATAACGATCAAGATGGAAGTTATCCTATAGATGGCTGTATCCATGCCTGTTCGAAATGCGAATCATAGTATTTCATTCTTATGGGAATGGGAATGAGAAAACAAGAGATACTTTTTCTAGAAATATGGACGAATGGAAGTTTAACTCCTAAAGAAGCACTTCACGAAGCTTCCCGTAATTTGATGGTTTGGTTTATGGGTGTTGGGGGTTGGGGGAGGGGGGGGGGGGGGGGGGGGGGGGGGGGGGGTTAGTTGATGGGAGGGGGGGGGGTACTTGTACCTTTTTTTACCTTTCAGGATAAATTGGCTAATCTAAAGAAAAACAAAAAAGGGAATTGCATTGGAGGGGGGGGGGGGGGGAGAGGGTGGGGAGATCAGAATTGCCTCCCAGAACCTATAATTGTCTCAAAGGTCAATATACATACATTATTGACCTTTTGAGTAAGAGTCAAGAAGATCTTATGAGAATTGAACATTTGCGCATAGAAGATTGTAAAACGGATATTGGACATTTACAGAAACATTCACAATTGATTTACCTAAGAATAAGTTTTAAATCCATTGGAATATTTCATCTTTTTATTTTATATTTTATAAAGAATAAAGAAAGAAATGAAGAATTATAAAGAAAGAGAGAAATCAAATAAAGAAAGAGAAGAAATCAAATTGGTTTTGAATCTTTAGCACAACCCGATCCGTATATTCGAATAGATCTATAATGGATCTATAATGGAAAAATTTAAGAAATGAATATCGGGAGGATTCATTTTGAAGGCGACTATTCCCTAGATACATACGTCATCGGTATTTCACAGTTTCAATCAATTTGAAAAACTAAAGTACTAGAGATTTATTCAATAGAATGTTGCTCCAATACCTAACCCAAAGAGCTACTGCCGGTACCGATCAAAAGACTGTTTGTAGCCTACTGGACGACGAAATGGATTTGGAATTTATTAACATTGCTCAAAAAAGGGGTACTGTCAATAATCCCGTTGGCACTGAAACCAGTTAAAGAACACCCAATAACTTATTTGGGTACTGTACGGAGGATTTGAAATACGGGAAAGAAGTACCATTCAGGGTAATATTTCCAAAGGCGTTGCAAATGGATCTGCTGGTTCACCAATCATTGACGGTTCTAGAACTGCTAGGCCTACGTTACATGCAATAGTACCTAGAATTACTACTGGAAAAATATATAAAAGATCATTGGGCCATGCAGGTTCGCCGTAATAATTATGCCCCATCCCTTTAGCCAATTTAGCTCTTAATACAGGATCATTCAAGTCAGGTTTTCTTTGTTATTGGGATAGGTGAATTCTTATGGATCCATCCCCCGAGGGAACCGGACATGATAATTTTTCAATCATCCGGCTCGAGCAAGAATCAAAGGAATAAAAAATGGATCCATATCAAATCTATATGTAATCCACACATATAATATGACTCCATGTAAAAAAATATTTGCCGAATTCCATTTTCCGGAGTTGCAACTATCCATTGCAAGCAATTCAGTTCTTACAGGTAAATGCTCAATACCCAAGTGGGCTTACAGATTTGATCATGATCAAGTGCTTTTTGGATCGTCTCATGCCTTGTGATTGGTGTTTATCCCCACAATCTCTTGAGTCTTCTTACATACAAAGGATTTACTTGTTACTAATACAGTCTAGCCCTCTGTTCTTCCTTAGATCCCTTGTTTCACTCCGATAGTATCGTAGATCGGGATAGATGCAGAGGAAATGAATGCATTTCCATACTATAAGTAAGTGTAATAGATAGAAGATAATCTGGATCATGCCACATTACTTATTCCACTGGATCTTACGGAGCCTGTTCATGCACGACATGATTCGGGTCTGATCATAGAAAAGATTCTCCTCAAGCGAACCAGCCTATCCTCTCTCTGTAGAGGGGACTTCCGCGGTGGTTGGAAGAGAGACACATTTGTTTGTGAATTCCAATGTGGCAGATAAAATTATCTATCTGCACGGCCCAATCAATAGGTCAAGTCACACACTCCCATAATCCATCTTCTCTTCGGAGAATCCGCTTCAACTATTCGTATCAAATAAAGAATACAATGCTTCAGAATTAGTTGAAGGGAAATATCTAAATACCATGGATTATTCTTTTCAATAATCCATGTTTGTAGCAATGAAATACTATCGGTCCTCCCCGAAATGATATATGATCGATTACAAATATCTATAATCTATCTTCTCTATAAAGGACCTGAAATACCTTGCTTACGTATCATTGGGAAGTGCATTAACATAAATACGGAAGTAAGAAGAGGTAATACAAAAGTGTGTAAACTATAAAAACGGGTCAAAGTGGATTGACCCACACTAGCACTTCCACGTAATAACTCTACCAAAGGCGATCCTATTACAGGAATAGCGTCAGGTACGCCTGTCACGATTTTGACTGCCCAATAACCAATTTGGTCCCAAGGCAAGGAATAACCAGTCACACCAAAAGATGCAGTCAATACAGCTAGAACCACACCCGTAACCCAAGTTAATTCGCGAGGTTTTTTAAATCCACCTGTAAGATACACACGAAATACGTGCAGGATCATCATTAGGACCATCATACTTGCTGACCATCGGTGAACTGATCGGATTAACCAACCAAAGTTGGCTTCAGTCATTATGTATTGAACAGAGGCAAAGGCCTCTGTAACGGTCGGACGATAGTAAAAAGTCATAGCAAACCCTGTAGCTACTTGTACTAAAAAACAAGTAAGTGTAATCCCCCCTAGGCAATGAAATATGTTGACATGAGGAGGAACATATTTACTAGTTATATCATCCGCAATCGCCTGAATCTCGAGACGCTCCTCGAACCAATCATATACTTTATTGAGATAGGTAAACCAAGGGGACTCCCCCTCTGAGAACCGTATATGAGAATTTCATCTCGTACGGCTCAAGCGGAAACACCCAAATACTGGTTGCAACGGATATGTAATAGAAAGTTTGAAACTTCTTAGCCACTTGATTCAATCATCCCTGAAGATACGAAGGAACCCAAATCCGAAATCTCTTCTTTGTGATGATAATGCCAAAATATCAAGTTGGCTCATCTGTCTTTATGGTGATCGTTATAGGCCTCTTGAATCTTCTCTTCCCCTATTTTATTTATTTGTTATTTGATTTCTTGTTTTTGTTTGTGCGTAATGCGGATTTACTATTGTTTTGTTTCCTATTGATAGGAATTCTCTTGTTGAGACCCTATGAATCGATTGAAACCTCAGATTCATACTAGAACCACGATGATTCAATAAAGCCCCCAAGCTAAGCCCAAAGGTTCTCTGAGTAAGAACCATTTGATCATCACTTATTCAATGAATGGATGTAATGACTAAAAATCCAGAGAAACATTTGTCCTTCGGTCAAAAAAGCATGATTCTGAAGGAAGAAAAATCGTTCAATTTATGAAATACCTCTCATTTTTTGGAGTCCGGTCGCGAGGTCTGAATAGTAGGTATGAATCATAGTTCAAATATTTCTTGATTATATTCCGTGCTTCAGATACTAGAATGAATATCTGACGAGGCAGAACCATCTCGATCGAGATGACAGACCCATTCTCTGTACTATCAATAGGATCAATTATAACAAGTCACACACTCATATTCCGGAAATACCGAAACAACGGAATTCCACGGTCGAACTACCGGAATAGCCTAGAAATCTGATCCCTAAGTAATTCATTTTTGATTGAAAACTAGGACTTCATGGTTCTTATGGACCTAACTCATTGAAATTCCATCCAGTAAAACGGAAGAATTATAAATCTCCAAAATAATAGATAGGAATATCGCAAACAGAGCCATTGCGACACCCATCAAAGGAGTAGTTCCCCATCCAGGGGCTACTTTACCATATTCCGAATTCAATGGTTTCAATAAATTCCCTGTAATAGTTCGTCTTGGCCTAGATCTAGAACTACCCTCAATGGTTTGTGTAGCCATAAATCCTATTGCATTGGTTGAGATCTGTTGACTTTGTATACTATTCCGTTGTAAATAAACGATCTTCTCGTAGCGTAGATCCGTCGTGGTCTTGAAATTATCTAATAATGGAAACAGCAACCCTAGTCGCCATCTCCATATCTGGTTCACTTGTAAGCTTTACTGGGTACGCCTTATATACCGCTTTTGGGCAACCCTCTCAACAACTAAGAGATCCATTCGAGGAGCACGGGGACTAGTTGAAATAATGAACCTCCCATATTGTATTGGGAGGCTCATTACTTCAATTGAGATAATAAAAAATCATTTCATCCTTTTTGTCGGAACCTTAGGTGGTTCTCGAAAAAAGATAGCGAAAAAAATTATCCCTAGAGTCGAGACTAACAGGAATGTATAAACCAATGCTTCCATGGATTCGATCGTGGTTTACAATTATAGCTTCCACACCTGTGCATTTGGGAACATTTCCCAGATAAAGTAAAGAAAGGGCAAGAGTCAAAGAAAAGGCGATGATTAAAATCAAGATTTCTACGGTACCCTAACCTTATGTCAAATCAAAAAAAAATCAAATAGAGGCAAAAGACGCTAGAGTAATGTTGTATCAGACTACTTGTCGCCTTGTAGTTGGATCTCCAAGTTTTTGGAATGTTCCAAATTCCACTTGAGCATCCAAATCAGGGTCAATACCAGCAAAAACATCTCTGAACAAGGTTCTAGCCCCATGCCAAATGTGTCCGAAAAAGAAGAGCAAAGCAAACGTAGCATGTCCAAAAGTAAACCAACCCCTTGGACTGCTACGAAAAACACCATCGGATTTCAAAGTAGCACGATCTAATTCAAAAATTTCACCCAATTGGGCACGTCTAGCATATTTTTTCACAGTAGCAGGATCGCCATAACTGACCCCATTGAGTTCGCCACCATAGAACTCAACAGTTACACCTACTTGTTCGACACTATACTTCGATTCTGCCCTTCTAAAAGGAACATCCGCTCTCACAATTCCGTCTCCGTCTACCAAAACCACCGGAAATGTTTCAAAAAAAGTAGGCATACGACGTACAAAAAGCTCATGCCCCTCTTTATCTCTAAAGATGGGGTGTCCTAACCATCCAACAGCTATTCCATCCCCATTGTCCATTGAGCCTGCTCTGAATAATCCCCCCTTCGCCGGATTATTACCGATGTAATCATAAAAAGCTAATTTTTCGGGAATTTTAGACCAAGCTTCCGATAAACTCAGATTTTCGGCTAGCCCGGCTCCAACTCTTCGATATATTTCTTGCTGGAAGTATCCCTGATCCCACTGATAACGAGTGGGACCAAATAATTCTATGGGAGTAGTTGCTGAACCATACCACATAGTTCCAGCAACGACGAAAGCTGCAAAAAAGACAGCAGCGATACTACTAGAAAGTACAGTTTCAATATTGCCCATACGTAATCCTTTGTATAAACGTTGGGGCGGGCGGACACTAAGATGGAATAGTCCCGCCAATATCCCCAATGTCCCCGCTGCAATATGATGAGAGGCTATTCCTCCCGGAACAAAAGGATCAAAACCTTCTGCGCCCCACGCTGGATTTACAGATTGTACTTTTCCGGTTAGACCATAAGGATCGGACACCCATATTCCAGGACCATACAAGCCTGTTACATGAAATGCGCCAAACCCAAAGCAAGCCACCCCTGAGAGAAATAAATGAATTCCAAAGATCTTGGGCAAATCCAAAGAGGGTTTTCCCGTACGTTCATCACAGAATATTTCTAGGTCCCAATACACCCAATGCCAGATGGCTGCTAAGAAGCACAAGCCAGAAAACACAATATGTGCCCCAGCCACACCTTCGTAACTCCAAATACCCGGATTCGTTATAGTTCCTCCTGTGATACTCCAACCACCCCATGAATTGGTTATCCCTAAACGAGTCATGAAGGGTATAACGAACATACCTTGTCTCCACATTGGATCAAGGACGGGATCAGAGGGATCAAAAACGGCTAATTCGTATAGAGCCATCGAACCGGCCCAACCAGAAACTAGAGCTGTATGCATTATATGGACAGAAAGTAACCGACCGGGATCATTCAATACGACGGTATGAACACGATACCAAGGCAAACCCATGGAAATACCCCTTATTTTATCAAAGAAAAAATAGACACTATGTAACTTTATCACATTGGAAAAGACTGATTGATGCTATGGACCTCGCCTTTTCAGTGGATTATCTCAAAGCAAGAGTTAATATTTATTCCGTTCCATTGGTAATAATTTAACAATTCTGTTCGTAGGAACAAAGAGAAGCAGATCTATTCTATACTCGATAAGTACCAATACGCAATGGGGGGATTGATCCTATTTTTGTGAGCGAATGCATAGATACTTGTTCATCCTTCGAACGATCCATTTGTACGAATTTTCCTTTATTCAACCCGTCTTCTCCATGAACCTTCCAATCTATGGATAAAATACGATAAACGACAATATTATGAAGACAATAAACCCATTGTTACGTTTCCACATCAAAGTGAAATAGAGTACTTAATTTTTCTTTCATTTTATGCCTATTGGTGTTCCAAAAGTACCTTTTCGGAGTCCTGGAGAGGAAGATGCAGTTTGGGTTGACGTATAGTGCGACTTGTCAGACATATTGGGTCATATGGGATTTCCCCGTTCTCTCCCCCGATCGAGATATCCTCTGTTTCACCCAAGAAAGATTGATTAAACCATCAATAATTCAATTCGGAGCGTGAAGTGCAATGCAATTAGATCAATTTATTTGTTGGTTGGGGATCAATATTCTCAATTAGAAGAATTTATGGTTGGCTTGGACCAATAAAATGAAGTATCCAGGCTCCGTTCAAAAAATACCAAATTGGTAATCTATGTATGATTACTACTCGTATCATAAATGATCCCTATTTATACCTCTAAAACTACCAATTAATGGAATAATATGATTAGTCGAATATTTGGCGGAAGGCATGAACATGAAAACGAATTGAAAAAAAAAAAGAAGTCGGAACAAAAAGAAGCGGTACTGTGATCATTTGTCCTATATGTGCAAATAGAATTCGGGCAGATCTTTACCCGGAGTAGAGCATAAACCTAAAAGAATTGAAGAGGCCCATTTAGGAACAAGAAAATTACATCGTGATTTGGATCTCGATGAAAGAATACATCAATGAGGGGTTAGTTCGATAAGTTCAATGAATTCTTTTTTTTTTTTCGCAATTTTGATTTTTTGAACCGTATGCATCCAAAGGTGCGTGTGCGGTTCCTAAGGGATACAATTTTGTCCTAATCAACCGACTTCATCGAGAAAGATTACTTTTTTTAGGACAAGAGGTTGATAGCGAGATCTCGAATCAACTTGTTGGTCTCATGGTATATCTCAGTATAGAGGATGATACCAGGGATCTGTATTTGTTTATAAACTCTCCCGGCGGATGGGTAATACCAGGAATAGCTATTTATGATACTATGCAATTTGTGCCACCAGACATACATACAATATGCATGGGATTAGCCGCTTCAATGGGATCTTTTCTCCTAGTCGGAGGAGAAATTACCAAACGTCTAGCATTCCCTCACGCTTGGCGCCAATGAGTTTTTTTTTATTTGAGAAAAAAAAAAGAAGACTATGCCTTCGCCATATGGAATATGAATAATAAGTAATAATAGCATGGCACTTCGAGTTCGATATGAGCAAACTATTATTTTTTTTTCATAACATAACATGAGATTATATATCGAGATAGTAGTATGAAACAAAGGTTATTTACGATTTGATCTTATGTATCGGGGGTCCATTTCAGCGTCACAAACCTTTTTTTTGCTTTCACACCAGAAGCCTCTTTCCGATATTTATGTTATGAAAGAGTACGAAAATGAAAAAAAAAAAAGATCATTTTTTCCTTATTTGATCGGATCATAAAGAAACTTTGGGATTGCTGAATCACAGACGAGATAAATATATAAAGCAACGGAACCATCATAGTATTTTTTGACTCCTCCGAAAGGAAAGATGGTAAATGGATCATTCAACGATCTGGGTCTGATGGATTCTATTTGTCTCTTTCTTCGATGGAAGGGAAAAGGAAATTCCATTGCGGAGCCGTATGCAATGCATAAAAGATGCCTGTACGGTTGTTCAATTCTAATTCTATCTTTTTATTCTTGTTATTCTTTATCCCTTCCCTTCGACCGATCGTGCGAGATAGAGGAACCGTTCATTATGTTATATCATCAGGGTTATGATCCACCAACCTGCTAGTTCTTTTTATGAGGCACCCACAGGAGAATTTATCCTGGAAGCGGAAGAACTACTGAAACTCCGCGAAACCCTCACAAGGGTTTATGTACAAAGAACCGGCAAGCCTTTATGGGTTATATCCGAAGACATGGAAAGGGATGTTTTTATGTCAGCAACAGAAGCCCAAGCCCATGGCATTGTTGATGTTGTCGCGGTCGAAAATACCGGGGATTTCACATAAATTCTTGATTCCATTTCGAACCATAATTCGAATGAGCCGTGATTTGATATTTTATCTTCTTAACCTGGTAAAATATTATATGAAATGGAAGTAATTCATAATCATCCGGTTAGGATCGATCTAAACCAGCCCATTCTGTATACGATTCAGCATGCCAACTATTAAACAACTTATTAGAAACACAAGACAGCCAATCAAAAATGTCACGAAATCCCCTGCCCTTCGAGGATGTCCTCAGCGTCGAGGAACATGTACTAGGGTGTATGTGCGACTCGTTCAGATCATGATCTGGAACAAATGAGACGATTTTTCCAGTATCAATGACCAGTACCAATGAGTAGGATAGAATGGAAGAACTCCATTCCATTCACTATCTCAAAATAAAGATCTATCATATACCTCTATTGTGTATGGAATTTATGGTTTCCATTGGTGCAAATCCAATCACCTCGATTTGAGATGAAAATCAATTCCCCATTGGTAGCAAATGGTTATCCATTAAGCGGGGAAAATAGTATTTTAAAAGCAGAAAGATTATGCTTCTACTCTTGCAAGAACGGACTAACAGGGTTAGCTACCTAGCCAACCTTCATAATTAAATGCCGTCACTGTATGGATGGATCTCATTGTGAAAAGACCTATATACTGGATAATTTTATGGGTAGAGCCAAAGAGTGTGAACTGTACAAGTTACTAATAACATTGATTAAATGGGGGAAGGAGCTCCGGTGTATAGAGAGGACCTCACCGTTTAAGAAGTAATCATAGAAACGATGGAAGCCACTATTTATTTATTTCTCCATTTTTCTCTATTTATTACTACCTATTTACTAGATATTTTATATCTAATATCGGTACAATTTCTTATTCCGAGGTGAAATGCCTGGAAGAAATCAAAAATCGTGGTTGGGAAGGTCATAGTAGCAAAAGCCATTGGAATTTTTATTTTATACATCGGAAGAATCCGTTTTGTTACTAATAAACTAGGGGAGGGGAAAAGAATGACTGAAAGAAAAGAAATCAATTAGTTATTCATCAAGGTTTCATTTGATTCAATGACCAGAGTTAGGCGGGGATATATAGCTCGGAGACGTCGAACAAAAATTCGTTTATTTGCATCAACCTTTCGAGGGGCTCATTCAAGACTTACTCGAACTACTACTCAACAGAAAATGAGAGCTTTGGTTTCCAGTCATCGGGATAGATGCAGGCAAAAGAGAGATTTTCGTCGTTTGTGGATCACTCGGATAAATGCAGTAACTCGTGAAAATGGGGTATCCTATAGTTATAGTCGATTAATGCACGATCTGTACAAGAGGCAGTTGCTTCTTAATCGTAAAATACTTGCACAAATAGCTATATCAAATAGGAATTGCATTTACATGATTTCAAATGAGATTATCAAATAAGGCGACTGGAACGAATTCACCGAAATGATTTAAACGGAGTTCCCCGGAGAATGAACTCCGGGAAGGTAGAGTAGAAATGAATATGATAAATATTAGAAATGAACGAACACTTTTCAATAAAAAAAAATATTTTTTCTTCCCCATTCATTCTTTTTTTTTTTTTCTTACGACGCGACAATCAAGTATCTCGGCTTTTTCGAACAAAACCTCAATCTGAGTTTGAATTCCAATTAGAGTTTTGATTCAATTGAGAAGTAGGCCTATTTATTTCTGGTTTTAGGACCAGCAGTTCTAGGGGTCGACTCGGTTCTTTCAAATTGTTTCTCATTATTAAGAAAAGGTAACGAAGATAAAATACGAGCTTGTTTTATAGCAATAGTAATTAATCGTTGTTGTTTCAAGGTCAATCTATTCACTCGTCTAGATAATATTTTTCCTTGTTCACTAATAAATCGACTAATTAAACTCATATTTCTATAATCAATTCGATCCCCCGATCCAATTGGGGGCAAACGCCTACGAAAAGATCGCTTGGATTTACGAAAGGGTCGCTTGGATTTATCCATGATTTATTCCTTATCTCTAAAATCTTATTTCTTCATTCATTTCGGTTTCGGATCCGACCGAAATAGTAATAGTACTTGATTTGTTTATATTTTATATATCTATCTATATGTAATTTTGTCCTGTTCCTTGGAAGGGTGGAACAGACATTCTATTCTGTTCGATCTATTTCTTTATCTCCCCATGAATCGTATGCTTGTAACAATAAGGACAGAATTTTCTCAAGTCCAATCGACTAGGCGTATTGTGTCGATTCTTTTGAGTAATATATCTGGAAATGCCCCGCGATTCCTTATTTAAATCATTTCGGACACAACTGGTACATTCCAAAATAACTCTTATTCTGACATCTTTACCCTTGGCCATGAACCTCCTTTGGATTTTGGATTCCCTCCACTCTTCTATTTTCGATCTGAATCGAAGAATACGAAAAGAAGGAAAAATAAATAGAAGTTGCTAACTGATAACTCGAAATCCAATTATGAAAGATTTCGCTGCAATCAATAGAGTAATAATAAGTAATACAATTATTTCTAACTATCCATTATTTCTAATCCCAGTCAGTATTTCATTTACTATCTTGTATGCTCTTGAACAGCCTGTCCTAGACCCACATTTCTATTTCTGTTCTCCCTCTATTAATTCTATGCTGAGCCCGAGTTTCGCTGAGGTTTAATCCACTTTTCTTTCTCTTTCCTTCCTAAACAACTTAAAAAAAAAATTCAAAAGGGTGGATTAGTCACAGAGAATTTGTTGTATCTCTAATCTTCTTCACCCCTTCCCATGTCAATAACTAGAATGAAAAAAAGGGGAATGTCAACGCATCTGGGAATAAACGATTGATCTCTATCAATAGACCTGCTAAAGACCCGAACCATAGCGTAGTTAGCACAGGTGCCACGGAGAGATATGTTTTTATATCTCGCATTGAAAATCCTCCTTCTTTATTGGAATACATATATGATCAGATGTATCTGTAGCTAAAGATCACTTGTATTTGTACACGAAATCCCTAATCCCGAACTAAAATGAAAATGAATATGTACAATAATCCGGTGGATTAGATCTACTTGTCCCTAAAACAGAAAAAGATGACCCTTTCTTACTGAGCATTACCGATAAATATTCATTTTTTTATACGTTAGGTTTCATATGTATATAATTCTTTGATTATATGAAATCAAAAAGAAGAAATGGCAAGAGAAATTGTCTCTAGATATTAGGAAATAACGATGTGGAAAACAAGACAAGGATTCCCTACAATGAAACTGTACAACAATTGAAAGGGATGTAGCGCAGCTTGGTAGCGCGTTTGTTTTGGGTACAAAATGTCACGGGTTCAAATCCTGTCATCCCTACCTATTACTTCTCCTATGGGCAGTAACGAGGGATCAGTTGAGATCGATTCAAATTG
>NW_027519206.1:7500-17500 GCF_043159265.1 Tasmannia lanceolata
TTACTATCTTTGGGATCTGATGCTACACCGCTGCTCAATACCTTAGTAGATCGACTCTATTACATAAGTTGATTCCTAACTTTTATCTCATATCATGACATAAGTAAGCAGTTCTTATTGTATCGGCCCCAAAACCTCGCTAATTGATCTTTACGGTGCTTCCTCTATCAATTAGATCCTTTCTTTATCCATAGAATCTAATATATAGGCCGTACCTATTTCTTCATATTTGGCTCCTATGAAGTCTCTTTCTTTGCTACAGCTGATAAAACTCGTTGCTTTGAATGATGCATATGTAGAAAGCCTATTTTTTTCTAGTATTTACTAGGAGGTTTGATCTTTCTTTCCTTCTTTCTATAGTGGAGATAGTCGCACGTAATGACAGATGACGGCCATATTATTAAAAGCTTGTGGTAAGAATGGGTTTCGTTCGAGTGCCCGGAAATAATATTCCAAAGCCTTCGTATGTTCTCCGTTGCTTGTGTGGATAAGGCCTATGTTATAGAGTATATAACTTCGATCATAGGGATCAATTTCTAGTCGCATAGCTTCATAATAATTTTGTAAAGCTTCCGCATAATTTCCTTCGGATTGAGCTGACATCCGTTACGGTCGTTCATTCTATTCAAAGAATCTCCGTTCCAGAAACGTACGTGAGACTTTCATCTCATACGGCTCCTCCCTTCTGTGCATAGTAATAAGGGGAATAATCCATGGAATCAAAAAAGATTGAAATATTCTCATTATGAACTGACAGGGGCTGGTGTTTTTACAAGAAATCTCTAGCCAGCCTTCCTGCAAGAGGTCTATATTTTCTTAACACCAACCATGTTGGTGCTAGATAGAAATGGTAACTCCAACAATTTCTTTGTCCTCAACGCCCCCTATTTCCAGGAATTAGTCACTTCAACGATCTTCGATGGTTATACGGGTATCCAAAGTACGAACGAGATGGATGTTTGTTGTCCCAACCATTCTTGTTAGTCCCGATCCCGATAAGGAAAAGGGGTAATTTATAACAAAGTTTTCGCGTTGTTGATTCCTAGGTGTAGTGCTTCTTCCTCTATGCCGCCTATTGGTCTGGTCCTAGTGGAGTCGGATTGACCTACAATACAGAACCTGTAGGTGTAACCTTTCGCTCAATACTCAAATCAACAATTGAAGCATCTGAGGCTGCATCAATCGGGGATACACGACAGAAGGAATTGTTCTATCTCTAAATTTCACCTTCACCGAGCATAGGTTTATTTCAAAAATCTTTTTTCTTTGTATTACGAATCATGTCTCTTTCTCGTAAGACTGAGGTCGGTAAATCATAAATAATAAATAAATAATAATAAAAAAAAATCAAATCGCACCATCTCTGTAATAGGTAAATGCCTCTTTTTCTCCTGAGGTTGTCGGAATTATTCGTAATAAGATATTGGCTACAATTGAAGAGGTCTTATCAATAAAATTTCCATTTATCCGAGATCTAGGCATGGTTAACAATCCATTCCATAATTCTTCTCATTACCCCTAGAGGGAAAATGATCCCACAAACAAAGGAATTGTATAGTACGAAATCACATAAAAACAAACGGACTCATTCTAAAAAAAAAGGTGTCGACCTTCCACTCAAATTGTCCCTTTGGGGCAGGGATGGATAGGAAATATTTGAATCCGATTGTATTTCATTTAAATTAAGTATTAAGTATAAATATTAAGTAGTATACCAATGAACGGAACTATTCCTATTTTATCGAAGCTCAGGAATCAAGGAAGTTTTTCCTACAGATTCTGATGACTCTAGAAGTTTTGATTTGATTATGATCCAAAGAAAAAAAAAATCAAATCAAATAATAGAATCATTCCATGATGAAAATAGAATAAGAATAACCATCCATTTTTTGTGCATAGTGTGTATACACCACGCAATCGAAATATCAAAAAAATCCATGGGACGATTCATGAATTTGTAATAGATTGTGGGGTAGCTCATGAGAGGAATTGTTGTTGAGAAATCTGAAACTAGAAAGGAATTTTGGAATTCCTATGGAACCATAATAGTCTAAATGTAACCATAGTATAAAATAGGGTCAGTTGACTTGTTCCAATTCATTGGTTTAATCCAGTATAAATCTAAGAATAAGACGGGATCGTCTTCTTGACAAACATGAATAGATAGATTCTATCTATTTTTTTTTAATCTTTTTAATAAGATAAGAAAAAGATAAGAAAAAAAATGTTTTTTTATCCCTCGATCCTCGAGGGAAGATCTTTCTTTAATGAAAAGTTTTCTATTTTCTATTTAGAATTGATTGGTCATACCTGTATTGCAATAATACAATAATATGAATGACTCGCTATTCACTCGGTTTCTGGGTCATAATCATAAGATTATGTAGGAGAGATGGCCGAGTGGTTCAAGGCGTAGCATTGGAACTGCTATGTAGGCTTTTGTTTACCGAGGGTTCGAATCCCTCTCTCTCCGTACCTTCACCTAATTCACCAACGGTACCGACTACAATGTATCAAATCAAATAACAATTGATACGAGTATTCCAATCGTACTTTATTTGATATAGATTCTCTATTCCTAATTGCTGTGGTATGGAAAATACCGGAACGGAAAGAATGGACAAGGAATAAAAATCTCACCGCTGATCCATTTGTAATACGTGAATGGGAGAAAAATCCGGATCAAACCTCTTAGATCTATTTACTTCGGCGAAAGAAAAAAAAGGGGCTTGTCCAAAGCTTTGTTATTTTAGTTAGGTTCAAGTCTGACGGGAATAATATTCTACGACTAGCAACTCATTGATTTTCAAACCGATCCACTTAATATCTATTATTTGATTTACTAATCCTTTATATTGGGATGAATAAAGACTCAAATGTTTTGCCAACTCCTCGTGGGGGGATGAATCCATATAATTTTGAATCAGAGCTCTGGATCTTTGTTCATCCCTCATAGTAATAATATCTTGGGGTTTGCAGCGATAACTTGGGATATCTACTATACGGCCATTAACTAAAATATGTCTATGATTAACTAATTGCCTGGCTCCCGGAATGGTCGAAGCCATACCCAATCGAAAAAGGATGTTATCCAAACGCATCTCAAGTAGTTGTAGTAAAACCTGACCTGTTGACCCTTTGGCTTTCCCAGCAATACGAACATATCTAAGTAATTGTTGCTCTGTCAGACCATAATGAAAACGCAATTTTTGTTTTTCTTCTAGACGAATACGATATTGAGATCTTTTCCCGGAACGCGATTGGTTTCTAAGATCACTTCCGGATCTAGGTCTTTTCCTAGTGAGTCCCGGTAAAGCCCCTAGACGGCGTATTTTTTTGAAACGAGGCCCTCGGTAACGAGACATAAAGACTCCTTAATTTTATTGAAATTTCATTTTACAGAATAAACCTAAATTAATACTGAACTAAACGATAAACGAAGCTAAATCCACTGAAGTACTACAAAGAGGAATAAGATGAATTGTATCAATATCCGTATTATTTTGTATATTGTATATATGGGAAGTTAAGGATCCTTTTCTTGATTTGTTCTGTATAGATCAAACGGCTCCAATCCGTTTTTTATTCTTTATTCATAGTTGGAAGTTCCCGCGACATAACATAATAGATCGGTAACCCGACATTTGGAGAAAAAAAAGGGGGGGGTCTTCTCAATATTCCTTGGTCTCAAGGAAAGATGATCAATCCTGATAAAAAAAAAAAAATAGAACAAATAGAGAAAGCCGACTATCGGAATCGAACCGATGACCATCGCATTACAAATGCGGTGCTCTAACCTCTGAGCTAAGCGGGCTCATATAACAGAAATAGTGCGTGAATAGGAATTCGGGAAACTATTGGGATCTTAGTTAGCTATTAGCTATTAATAATTATTAATATTAATTATTATAAATTATTATAACATATTAATTAATATTAATAATTATTAATATAATATGAATTTTGATTTTATTTTTGATTATTTTCTATTTGATTATTTATTTTTGATTATTTCATTTATTAGTAGTCACTAGCACTAGAATTTTTTTTTTTCATTCAAATCAAATTTAAAAAACGCAAAATAATACTATATACATATGAAATAATTCTATATTCTATTATAGAATAGAATATAACTATTAGTTATAGCAGTTATAGCAGATTATATGAATTCTATTTCTATTAGAGTGTAGTTCCTAAGGAAAGGATAAGATAAGGATGCAATCCAGATCCTACTGAGATATTCCTTTTGTTTCATTCGGAAAGGGAGGAGATAGGACGAAAAAAAAAAAAAGAAGAATGAATATCGACCGTTCCAGTATTCCAAACTGCGCGGGAAAAATGAGAGGGGGGGGGAACATCTATATGTGGGATATATCCATCCATATTGAATTGCAGATACATCAATGATAGAATCATTTCTGATTGGACCAAATAATGGAATGGTCCTCCAATAGATATGAAAGAAGATGGGCAAGAAATAAAATAGGAGCAGACACTTTTTCGATATAGGAATCAGTATCTAATGAATTCAATGGTTCCAACATAAATGAAAGAAGGGGATGGGATCACAATGAGATCGAGATCTCATAAGGGGGATATGGCGAAATTGGTAGACGCTACGGGCTTGATTGGGTTGAGCCTTGGTATGGAAACCTACTAAGTGGTAACTTCCAAATTCAGAGAAACCCTGGAATTAAAAATGGGCAATCCTGAGCCAAATCCAGTTTTCTGAAAACAAGGGTTCAGAAAGCGAGAATCAAAAGAAGGATAGGTGCAGAGACTCAATGGAAGCTGTTCTAACGAACGGGGTTGACTACATTGGTAGAGGAATCCTTCTATCAAAACTCCAGAAAGGATGACCTTATTTAAGTACATAGACGTACTTAAATATCAAATGATTAATCACGACCCGAATCCGGATTTTTTGATTATTTATATGAAAAATTGCAGAATTCTTGCTAAATTAAATCGATTCCAAAAGGAAGAATCGAAGATTCAGTGATCAAATCATTTACTCCAGAGTCTGAAAGATCTTTTGAAGAACTGATTAATCGGACGAGAATAAAGATAGAGTCCCATTCTACATGTCAATACCGACAACAATGAAATTTATAGTAAGAGGAAAATCCGTCGACTTTTGAAATCATGAGGGTTCAAGTCCCTCTATCCCCAATAAAAAAAAAAAGGCCTATTTTATTCCATTCCCTAACCATTTATCCTCTTTTTTCGTCAGTGGTTCAAAATGAGCTTAGCTATGTTTCTCACTCACTCTACTCTTTCACAAATGGATCCGACCAGAAATCTTTCTCTCTTATCACAAGTCTTGTGATAGATATGATCTACGTACAAATGAACATATATGGCAAGGAATCTCCATTATTGAATCATTCACAGTCCATATCATTACTCTTACACTTACAAAGTCTTCTTTTTGAAGATCCAAGAAATTCCAAGGCTGAGGTAAGATTTTCTAATGTTTTTTGAGTCCCTTTAATTGACATAGACCCAAGCCCTCTAGTAGGATGATGCGTCGGGGATGGTCGGGATAGCTCAGCTGGTAGAGCAGAGGACTGAAAATCCTCGTGTCGCCAGTTCAAATCTGGTTCCTGGCACGTGGTTAATATATCGAATAGATACTCATACAAATGAATCGATATGGATCGGGATCCATATTCTATTCGTTAATAGTCTAGATCATGATACATACTTATCCATCTAGGGATATATCTAGATCCCCCATTTTTTTTTTTGATGGGTAAAGAAAAGAATTAGATTCTGTTCCCTCTTCTTTTTTGTTTGTTCATACTGTACCTGCTCTCGCTCAAAAAGAATGTTAATACTTCATACATATTTGAATTGAAGTTAGTTGGCTGAAAACCCAAAAGTCTAGTCTAGAGAGGAATCGAAGGGTAGGAATAGACAGGATTCATTTCAGATACAGTACAAAGAAAATCTGATCCCCTTTTCATTTCTGAATTTTGAGTTCATAATTTCATATTTTCTTTCATATTCTATTTCTTCACTTTCTCTTTCTTCACTCCCTCCTACGTGACTTTTCGGGGCCCATCTAAGTGATGTGCGCGGTACAAAGTTCATGGTGCAGAACTCTTTTGATTCATCCTATTGGCTTTGCTCATCCGAAATGGATATCTTCCAAATTGGGGAATATCAATGAAGCCCCTTTAGTAGCCCATTCATAATACTGAGATGAGAGTCCAGTTATTCTGTTTCATCTAGAACAGAACATAAAAAGATTCCTTGAATATCTGGAGTCGTAGAAGTGAATATTAGTTTCTTATCATTCAATGAGCATCTTGTATTTCATAGAAATTGGGGGCAATATAATCCTTACGTAGGGGCCAGCCTATCCAACTTTCAGGCATCAAGATACGTTTCAGGCGTGGATGATTTTCATAAGAGATTCCCAACATATCATAAGATTCCCGTTCTTGAAAATCAGCACTTTTCCAAATCCAGAAAACAGACGGGATTCTAGGATTCCTCCTTGGGGCAAATACTTTTATGCATACCTCTTCGGGTTGATCCACACCATACTGTATTCTCGTAAGATGATACACACTAGCTAACAACCCGCCCGGTGCTACATCATAAGCACACTGGGAACGTAGATAATTGTAACCATATACATATGAAATGACAGCAATGGAGTACCAATCCTCGGGCTTTATTTGTAAAGTCTCTATTCCTTGGTAATCGAAGCCCAAAGATCTATGCACTAGCTCATGCTTGACTAGCCAAGCAGATAAACGACCTTGCATCTTCTTGATCTCTCCCACATTTGTATTTGTATGAGTATTTCACATTTACGATGAAATTTATGAAGATTTACCCGCTGTTTGTTATTCTGCACAAAAGCATCCTGCCTAATTCACTAATTCGTGGGAAGATACTGAACTTTTGTATTTGAAAGATGTTTCAGTTTCAGGAGGTATTTCTGAAGTAGATGGAGATTTATAGAGTAATCCTTGATCGTAATTTCCAGTATGAGTACTGCGTCCAACATGAAACTTGTGATTGGTAGTAAAATATCGATTTTCCTGTTGAGACCCAATTTGATCTTCATAGATTTCTCGAGATACTTTCTTACGAAGTTTCGTTATAGCATCTATAACTGCCTCTGGTTTGGGTGGGCAGCCCGGCAAATAGACATCCACAGGAATTAGCTTATCGACTCCCCGAACGGTACTATAAGAATCCGTACTGAACATCCCTCCTGTAATAGTACAAGCTCCCATCGCAATGACATATTTTGGTTCAGGCATTTGCTCATATAATCTCACTAAGGAAGGCGCCATTTTCATTGTTACTGTGCCGGCTGTTAAAATGAGGTCTGCTTGCCTAGGACTCGATCTTGGTACCAATCCATAACGATCAAAGTCGAATCGCGAGCCTATTAATGAAGCAAATTCAATGAAGCAACAACTGGTACCATAGAGAAGCGGCCATAAACTGGAGAGTCTTGACCAATTCGAAAGATCATTCGATGTAGTTGAAATAACTGAATTTTGGGTTGTTTGGTCAAGTAACGGAAACTCAATAGAATTAATAACTGTCTCAATGTAATCTTTTCTTTGTTTTTGATTTTGATTGTCTGAATATTCAGGAGCTAAGACCATTCCAATGCTCCTTTTCGCCATGCATAAACTGAACCAACAATTGGGATAAGCACGAAAATGAAAGCTTCTATAAATACAGATACACCCAATACATCGAAACTCATTGCCCATGGATAAAGAAAGACCGTTTCAACATCAAAAACAACAAAAACTAGAGCAAACATGTAATAGCGAATTCGGAATTGTAACCAAGCATCCCCCATTGGTTCTATACCCGATTCATAACTAGAGAGTTTCTCTGGTCCTTCACTAATCGGGGCTAAAACTCCCGAAATTAGAAATGCTAAAATAGGAATAAGACTTGATATTATTAGAAATGCCCAGAAAATATCATATTCGTAAAGCAGAAACATAGATGCACTCTCATGAATGTGGAATATACCGAATTAGTCGATTCAAATTGGAATTGTCAATTCATCCATAACTGCTTAGTCGAAACAACAATTTTGATCGAACCACATAGTTGAGTTTGTTTGCTGCGGGTCATGCCTCGTTTCAAGATTCATCCAATAGAATCCCACTTACCCTTTCTTCAATTCTATTTAGATATGGTGTAGACATATTATGTTCTTGTACAAATAAGACTCTCTCACTTTACCTTGGGTTTTCTATAAAAAAAAAAATAAATGAAAGAATATTTTCATTTTCATCAAAAATGAATAAAAAAAAGATTAATTCAATATTAATTATATTATCTATAATTATGTGAAAATAAAATGGAAATATTCCATTTTCAATGAAAATATTCAATGAATATAATATAATAATATAATAAAATCAAAGAAGAGGTCTGGCTCATTTTTTTTTTTCTCTTTTGTAGTAGAATGCCTAGCTCGGGATTTAGGGTATATTCTACTCGGTTGGCGTTGGTGTATTCTTTTCATTAAGATCGGGGTATAGAATCATTGTTTCTATTGATTCGATATGAATACATAAACAGAAACAGAATGCATCGACCAATTAGACTCTCTCCTTGTCCCAGATTTATACTTAATTGATTTGATTCAATCTTCAATCTGTTGAATTATGAGGAACCCTTACATAGAACAACTCATGGGTTCCTATACCCAAATTAGATACTTTTGACCTGTACTATCCCGACAGGACCCCCCAGAAACAATCGAGTTATTTAAATCGAGTTAAAAGTCTTGAAAGAGTCATCCTATTTCGGACCCATTTCTAGTACCCAAAATCGCTATTTGGAATGACTCGAAATACTTATTAATGTAATAACACCTAGTAAGACCAACCAATGGGTTAGGTTTCGTGACAATCAAAAGAGGTTTCGTTTGAAGCAAACCCACACAATGGAGCGTACCACAATGGTAGAGTCGGCCGAATCATAAATTATCTACAGAAGATAGCTCTGATGGAATCACGCGTTGTCGAACAATTCGACAGACCAAATCCCCAAAAACACTCATAGAAATAGAAGAGAGCACAAACGTTGATACCTTTAGGACCAATTCATTATTTCTGAAACAATGAATTTGGGTTGTTGTTCCACCAAAGAGCGATCAGTCGGGGGATTGGATTCCTAACTCATCCAAGTTCAAACAGACCCCTAATCTTCTTGCATAAAGTCTGCATCGGTAGAATCGACAGAATTGAAATGATGAGCAATTGGATTGGAGTAGGTTGGGATACAAAAAAATAAGTATTGTACAGAAAGATAAAAATAACTAAACTACTTGCTTTGCCTTTGCTAGGCCGGCTATACGAAGAAAAGTCTAGTCTATTTTACAATGTTTACAATGAAACTTACCGAAGAGCTTTCTTTTTGAAACTCTGGCTTTTCTACAAATACAAGAACAGGTCCTAGATCCGTGTGACTTACTATTACTATTAGATTCGATTTTGTTGGGTCAGGTTGGGGTTTTTGGCTAGGCTCGTGTTATGATTTTGACTTCATAATCAATTGGCTTGGGTATACCAAACCAAAGAAAAGGTGTATCACTCAATCTTTGATCATGGACAAGAAAAAGAGGAAACAAGCCATATGTCATTCCCCCACGAAAATGAATGAAGAAGAATTGGTTTGGGTATTCGAGATTCGAAAATACCGATCCGGTTGGATCCATTGGAATGAATTATTTTTTTTTTTTCATTTTCATGCCCCGAGGGATCGCCGTGAGCATGTGGAAATGATTCCATTTCCATGGACCAACCCACTGGCCATCTGCAAGCACGCACTAATGAGGAAACGAAAACTATACAAAAATGCAAAAATGTATAGGGCTATACGGACTCGAACCGTAGACTTTCTCGGTAAAACAGATCAAACTGATTATTATCGAAATGATTCGAACTGTTTCAAAGACCCAACATGCATTTTTTCGCATTGGGCTCTTTCATCAACT
>NW_027519206.1:22500-41412 GCF_043159265.1 Tasmannia lanceolata
GCCCTGAACTAGCTGCTGCTTGTGAGGTATGGAAAGAGATCAAATTCGAATTCAAAGCAGTGGATACCTTGGATATCTTGTAATCCAGTAATTCCCGTTCGTTCCCCTAATTGAAATTAAACTCGGCCCAATCTTTTACTAAAAGGATTGAGCCGAATAAAGAATGAGGATCCTATGTATTTGCATATATATTGCATATAATCAATATGTACATACCTTACCTATATAAACAAGATATAAATACAAGATAAGATCTCAGACCAGACTAAATAACTCAATGCTTCTATTGTTGGACCCTAATTAATCCTATGGATCCTTAGGATTGGTGGATCATTTTATATACCGTAGTTTCAGACCATAAATCAAGCCAAAGGTCACAACCCTTTCTACCTATCCTATATATTGTCCTTTTCATTCCGTGTTGTAATCGAAATTGATTATTCTAATCTATGAGTTTACGAGATTACGAGATTATACGAAAATGAATTCTTCATGGGGAGAACACATATTTCTCTTTCTCTTTTCGATGAGAATTTGTACACGACATTGGAGAAACCTCTCTTTCTATTTAGAATTCATGAAGAAAAGGTTCCATCAGATATAGTGAATTGATATCCCCAATTCCCGCAAAAAAGAATCATTTTTTTTTTTTCAATACTCACTCGTTATTAGTTAATGATCCTATCCTAGTGATTGGATCTATATGCTTATTCCGATAGTAAATGAAATAGTAAAATGATTATTCATCGAATGACTATTCATCTATTGTTATTTTATTGTATTTTCAAATAGGGGGCAGGAAGGCTCTATGGAAAAATGGCGGTTCAATTCGATGTTGTCTAACGAGGAGTTAGAACACAGGTGTGGGCTAAGTAAATCAATGAACAGTCTCGGTCGTGCTATTGGAAATACCAGTGGAAGTGAAGACCTCATTATAAATGATACGGATAAAAACATTCATAGTTGGAGTGATAGTGGCAGTTATAGTTGCAATAATGTTGATGATTTATTTGGTATCAGGGACATTTGGAGTTTCGTCTCTGATGACACTTTTTTAGTTAGGGATAGTAATGGGGACAGTTATTCCGTCTATTTTGATATTGAAAATCAGATTTTTGAGATTGACAATGATAGTTCTTTTCTGAGTGAACTAGAAAGTCCTTTTTCTAATTATCTGAATTCTAGTTATCTGAATAGTGGGTCTAAGAGTAACAATCGCTATTATGATCGTTACATGTATGATATTAAATATAGTTGGAATAATCACATTAATAGTTGCATTGATAGTTATCTTCATCCTGAAATCAGTATTGAGAGTTATATTTCAAGTAGTAGCGACAATTACGGTGACAGTTACATTTCTAGTTTCATTTGTAATGAAAGTGTAAGTGTTAGTGACAATGGGAGTTCAAGTATAAGAACTAGTGGTAATGGCAGCGATTTCAATATAAGAGGAAGATCTAATGATTTCGATATAAATAAAAAATACAGACATTTATGGGTTCAATGCGAAAATTGTTATGGATTAAATTATAAGAAATTTTTTAGGTCAAAAATGAATATTTGTGAACAATGTGGATATCATTTGAAAATGAGTAGTTCAGATAGAATCGAACTTTCGATTGATCCGGGCACTTGGGATCCTATGGATGAAGACATGGTCTCTATCGACCCCATTGAATTTCACTCGGAGGAGGAACCTTATAGAGATCGTATCGATTCTTATCAAAGAAAGACAGGTTTAACCGAGGCTGTTCAAACAGGCATAGGTCAACTAAATGGTATTCCCATAGCAATTGGGGTTATGGATTTTCAGTTCATGGGGGGTAGTATGGGATCCGTAGTAGGCGAGAAAATAACCCGTTTGATCGAGTATGCTACTAATGGATCTCTACCTATTATTATGGTGTGTGCTTCTGGAGGAGCACGCATGCAAGAAGGAAGTTTGAGCTTGATGCAAATGGCGAAAATATCTTCCGCTTCATATAATTATCAATCAAATAAAAAGTTATTCTATGTATCAATCCTTACATCTCCTACAACCGGTGGAGTGACAGCCAGTTTTGGTATGTTGGGAGATATCATTATTGCCGAGCCCAATGCCTACATTGCATTTGCGGGTAAAAGAGTAATTGAACAAACATTGAATAAGACAGTACCCGACGGTTCACAAGCGGCTGAGTATTCATTCCATAAGGGCTTATTCGATTCAATCGTACCACGTAATCCTTTAAAGGGTGTTCTGAGTGAATTATTTCAGCTACATGGTTTCTTTCCTTTGAATCAAAATTCAAGTAATGAAAACCTATAATAGAATAAAATAAATCGAATCGAAGTGTTGTATATTTCTATATCTCCCGAGAACCTCCATTTTTGACTTGACTATGAATTCCTGTTGGATCAGATTCTAACGAATTTTTGGGGAACTCATAATAAACCCCTTATTCTCCTTATTAAAATAAAAAGATAAGGACGGGAGAACAAGAATAATAAAGCGGATTATCATACGTATATTTCGTGTAGAAAGATGAATAGGTACATTTATTTAGTTCTACATTCCTTGAACTTATTATATACTTATAATACTTATAATAGATAGACTTATCATAAGATATCTTTTATAACAGGAGATATCTTTTATAACAGGTACAAATATTAAATCGAGGCACCTATTCTATGACAGATCTCAACTTACCCTCTATTTTTGTGCCTTTAGTGGGCCTAGTATTTCCGGCAATTGCAATGGCGTCTTTATCTCTTCATGTTCAAAAAAACAAGATTGTTTAGATCCGATGGGACTAAATCTCATCAATTTATTTCAACACTTGGACTTGGATCATAATACAGATACCTATTTAGTGGAATATGGTACGATATGTGGCTCCCCTCGAACACAAAAATAATACAAATAACAAATAAAAAGGAAAAGGCTGTTATGTTATGCATGCAGATACATGATCTATGGATAAATGCATGTATATGCGGGTATAGCTGTTTTAAAATAGATCGGCGGATATCTATATCTGAAATAGAAAGTAAATGTATCTATATGTTATGTAGATATACATAATGGGATCATATGAAGGGGATGTTATTATTTTATATCTAACCAATTCGATGAATTACTGCTAAGGGTTCACATCATAATAGTGCTAGTTGATGAGAGTTACTTCGGGAGCCAAAAAGGTAAAGTCAAATTCATTTGGCTTATTCTCTCAATTCCAATAGAATGCAACTGGATCTAGTATGAACTGGCGATCAGAACGTATATGGATAGAACTTATAACGGGGTCTCGAAAAACAAGTAATTTCTGCTGGGCCTTTATCCTTTTTTTAGGTTCGCTAGGATTCTTATTGGTTGGAACTTCCAGTTATCTTGGTAGGAATTTGATATCCTTATTCCCGTCTCAGCAAATAATTTTTTTTCCACAAGGGATCGTGATGTCTTTTTATGGGATCGCGGGTCTGTTCATTAGTTCCTATTTGTGGTGCACAATTTCGTGGAATGTGGGTAGTGGTTATGATCGATTCGATAGAAAAGAAGGGGTCGTGTGTATTTTTCGTTGGGGATTTCCTGGAATAAATCGTCGAATCTTCCTTCGATTTCTTATGAGAGATATCCAGTCGATCAGAATGGAAGTTAAAGAGGGCCTTTATTCCCGTCGTGTCCTTTATATGGAAATTAGAGGCCAGGGAGCTATCCCCTTGACTCGAACTGATGAGAATTTGACTCCACGAGAAATTGAACAAAAAGCTGCCGAATCGGCCTATTTCTTGCGTGTACCAATTGAAGTATTTTGAAATAAACTGTGATGAAGAATGAATGTTTTCTTTCTCAGTATGAGGGAAGGAGCTCAGGAATCCCCTTTTACTTTTAATATAAGCGAAGTTTCTTCGGAACGTTCATTCGAGCAAATCATGTTAGATTCTATTTCACCCGTTCTGTTGGTAATGCCGCTGTACTGTGGCCTATAGAATAAAGCAAGCAAGCAGGCATATATGGAACAACCATAATAAGAAGCAAGTTTTGTCCACCAAAACTATTTTTATGCATATGGAACTCAACTCAATTCTTTCATATTAGTAAGAAGTCCAATAAGTATGTATTCATCACACATATCAGAACATTTCGGAATACAGTACAGAATTCATCTTTTTAGGCCCAATATTTTGAATTGATACGTTAGATACAGATGGATCATCTCTCATAAATTATCTCCCTTTTGTCATTTGTCAATCGATCTTTCTTTTTATCTTATCCTCTCTTTTGCTCCTTGATGGCCAAACGATTGGATCTTTCATAACCATCCAATTTCTCTCTCCTTTTGCCACTCCTTTCGGATTTCATCATCAATATTCTTCAAAAATATCCCTTCAATTATTCCTGGGCTGTGGGTAGCCAGCCAAACATTTCGAAATAATTGATTGATCGAGGGGGAGTTTTTTTGTCTCAAAATCCGAATAATATTCATTACTTCAAGTGGTTGCATTCATCGAAAGGAACAAATGAAGATGCAATTGGTTCGAATTTGACCATGGGATATCTGGAAACAATATTTGATTATTTCTTTCATTTGAAATGGGCCCTTATTTTTTCATTTCATTTTTATTTGATTCTATTTCTATATTCTTTCCAGATCCAAGGACTAAACAATGAAAAAAAAAAAGTGCCAAAAAAGAAAAAAGCATTGACTCCCCTCCCATATCTTGCATCTATAGTCTTTTTGCCCTGGTGGATCTCTCTCTCATTTAATAAAAGTCTGGAACCTTGGGTTACTCATTGGTGGAATACCAGGCAATCCGAAACTTTTTTGAATGATATTCAAGAAAATAACGTTCTAGAAAGATTCATAGAATTAGAAGAACTATTCCTGTTGGACGAAATGATAAAGGACTACCAGGAGACACAGATACAAAAGTTTCGTATAGGAATCCACAAAGAAACGATACAATTGATCAAAATGCACAATGAAGATCATATCCATATCATTTTGGATTTCTCGGCAAATATAATCTGTTTCGCTATTCTAAGCGGTTATTCTATTCTGGGTAATGAAGAACTTCTCATTTTGAATTCTTGGGTTCAGGAATTCCTCTATAACTTAAGTGACACAATAAAAGCTTTTTCTATTCTTTTATTAACTGATTTATGTATCGGATTCCACTCGCCTTATGGTTGGGAACTAATGATTGGCTCGATCTACAAAGATTTTGGATTTTCCCATAACGATCAAATTATATCTGGTCTTGTTTCTACCTTTCCAGTCATTCTAGATACAATTTTGAAATATTGGATCTTCCATTATTTAAATCGTGTATCTCCTTCACTTGTAGTCATTTATCATTCAATGAATGAATGAAGAACTCATTTGATCCGCTGATATCAATCAAATAATCCCACTCTTTATACTTTTACCCGTCCAGGGAATTCGATTCCTCCTATATTCCAGTACAATTATTCCAGTACAATATCAGAATCGTGGATAGGGAACTATACTATACTAACTATATTAGCTACCTACCTAATTTATTGTAGAAATTTCCGGGATCAATGATTGGACCATGCAAAATAGAAATACCTTTTCTTGGGTAAAGGAACAAATGACTCGATTCATTTCCGTATCGATCATGATATATGTAATAACTAGGACATCTATTTCAAATGCATATCCTATTTTTGCGCAGCAGGGTTATGAAAATCCACGAGAAGCAACTGGGCGTATTGTATGTGCCAATTGCCATTTAGCTAATAAACCCGTGGATATTGAGGTTCCACAAGCTGTGCTTCCTGATACTGTATTTGAAGCAGTTGTTAGAATCCCTTATGATATGCAACTGAAACAAGTTCTTGCTAATGGTAAAAAGGGGTCTTTGAATGTGGGGGCTGTTCTTATTTTACCCGATGGATTCGAATTAGCTCCCCCCGATCGTATTTCTCCCGAGATGAAAGAAAAGATAGGCACTCTGTCTTTTCAGAGTTATCGCCCCACTAAAAAAAATATTCTTGTGATAGGTCCTGTTCCTGGTCAGAAATATAGTGAAATCGTCTTTCCCATTCTTTCTCCGGACCCTGCTACTAAGAAAGACGTTAACTTCTTAAAATATCCTATATACGTAGGTGGGAACAGGGGAAGGGGCCAGATTTATCCCGATGGGGGTAAGAGTAACAATACAGTCTATAATGCTACAGGAGCGGGTATAGTAAGCAGAATAGTACGTAAAGAAAAAGGGGGGTATGAAATAACCATAGCTGATGCATCGGATGGACACCAAGTAATTGATATTATACCTCCAGGACCGGAACTTCTTGTTTCAGAGGGTGAATCTATCAAGCTTGATCAACCATTAACGAGTAATCCTAATGTGGGTGGATTTGGTCAGGGAGATGCAGAAATAGTACTTCAAGATCCATTACGTGTCCAAGGGTTGTTGTTCTTTTTGGTATCTGTTATTCTGGCACAAATCTTTTTGGTTCTTAAAAAGAAACAGTTTGAGAAGGTTCAATTGTCCGAAATGAATTTCTAGATACATGGATCCATCAAATTGGTAAAAAGAGACGAACTATTGTTGATCGATGCAATTATGTATGATCAAAAAAATAATGAAAAGCTTTTTTCTTTATACTGTTTTTCGGCGAGATGTCAGGAATTGTTTGTGCCCCGTTCCTAGTAATAATATGTATATTCTGAAGAAGGCTACTTGACATTTTTTTTTTTTTCAAAAAAAAAATTGGAGTGGTGTGACTATGCCAGGCCTCTTAATCCCAGATTATAAATGCCATGTAATGCATCAATAGTTTTTGATTCTATTGTACCTAATAGAATCGAATTCTATTAGATAATAGGCAAGGAAGAAAATAAATGGCAAGGAATAAATGAAAGTAACAAATGATTCTAGGAGGGATTGCTCGTCTTACTAATCTTCCACACAAGAAAAGGAATTTTTCACCCTTTTCCTGTGTGGAAATAATAATGATTCTTGATCCTGTTCGTTAAAGATTACGATTTTCTTTTCCAGGACTATTATAACCTCTTTCTTTAGATTCATAAGCAGTAGTGGACAAACAAAAAAAAAGGGGGGGGGCGGGGGGAATCACTCATTGAGCAAATAGAACTTCTTCAATGAACTTATAAAAAAAAAAAAAGCAAATTTTCGCTGTGATGAGATAATCAATAAGGATTTGGATATGTGCAAAAATCCAAGATTTTCACTTTTTTTTTTTCACCACACTCGGGCATTAAATTAAGTGTCTTTTGCTTGAAATTTTATTTATGGAGTAAGGTTCATTTCCATACTAATTGGAATTGATTTGAAGAATGTCTCATCTGTAGAAATCCATATTGTGTCATCCATAAAATCGATTGATTCCTTCTTTCTTCTTGCTTCGGAAGAGTCCGTCCATACTATAGAGGAACAGATACTATGACAATCAAGGGATTAAATTCTTCAAAAACATCATTAGAAACAAAGGAATGGGGTGGTTTTAAACATCGGATCGAAGCAAAGGATCCGTTTTGTCATTTCTACGAATCAAATATTCTTCTTATGTTGACTGAATGAATTTCCAACCTTTATGTTATGAAATGGATCAAAGTCTCGCTGGAAGAGTAAGAACTCAACAGGACCTTACCCCTCTTTGTTTTGTCTGATTCGAGGGGTAAGGTCCTGTTGAGTTCTTACTTTTTCATGTCCACAATCCGGTTCTCATCCGATCACTATAGGGATGAGCCCAATCCGGAGTATGAACCGTAAAAGAAAATACCTATTGAACCAATCACAGGAATACCAGTTACAGTACCTATCAGCCAAAGAGGAATCCTTCCAGTAGTATCGGCCATTTACCCCGCTTCCCTCCACATTTCATCAAGTGGTCATGCTAGAGACATAAACAGTCATGGATAATTATGAGGATGATATCCTTCCGAATGGGATAAGAGAATTCCTACTATTCTCTTTCTTTCTCTCAATTGAAGAAATAATTGGAAAATAAAACAGCAAGTACAAAAATGAGTAATAACCCCCAGTAGAGGCTGGTACGATTCAATTCAACATTTTGTTCGTTCGGGTTTGATTGTGTCGTAGCTCTATAATTCAGATTAGGTTTATCGTTGGATGAACTGCATTGCTGATATTGACCCCAAAAAAGAAACGGTAGGTACAGCCAGTCCGTGAACGGCCAACCAGCGCACTGTAAAAATTGGATAGGTTCGATCTATGGTCATTGAGGCCTCCTAAAAGGATCTACTAAATTCATCGAGTTGTTCCAAAGGGTCAAAACGGCCAGTTATTAATGGAATCCCCTGTCGGCTCTCTGTGAAATACTCGTTTGGCCGAGGGCTTCCAAACACATCATAAGCTAAACCCGTGCTGACGAATAACCAACCCGCAATGAATAGGGAAGGTATAGTAATACTATGAATAACCCAGTATCGAATACTGGTGATAATATCAGCAAAAGAACGTTCTCCCGTGCTTCCAGACATGCTGAGCTCCACATATTCTTGTACAGTCAAAGGGGGATCGATTCCTTGAAAGATGGGATCAGTAAATGGAAAACTACTGATATTTCATCTTTGTGAGATCGTCAATATTGTACCGAAGGTGTATTTAGAGTATACCGAATCAGTATAGCTATCCTTCCTCTGACACAGCAACGCAGTTTCAATCAGTATCGAAAAGAAATGGTACATAATTCCCCTTTTCCTTTCTTGTTACTTGTCTATGCGGAACCGCGTGTCATTCAATCAAAAATTGATCAAATTTCTGTAGTATAGGGTTTCAAGTATTGGCTTTGGACTAGAAACTGAAGTTCTTAGTAAAGTTTGAGTCAACGGGTTCTAGTTCTAATAATTAATGAACGAGATTATCATATTCCACACAATTCAATTAGATGCAAAATATAGAAATCCCCTCTCATGGTTGTAGAAAAGATATTTTTCTTTTTTTCTAATCCTTTCATTTCAAGTAATTGGTTGGTTCTACAGTAGTAGATAGTATTCGATGAAAGAAAGAGAAGAAACAATAAATAGTTTGAACAATCAATATTCGTGATGCAACCATTACTGGATTAGATCCAAAGGTTCCTTCTTGACCTAGCTACAAGGATGGAACTCCATGATATGGAAAGACAGACTGTGGAACCTAAAAGGATAATAGGAATTGATAAATTGAAAAAGAAAAGAAATAAATGGTCAAAATGGAAATTCTTTTGAAATCCAATTCTTTTATTCTATAGTTATTCAAAGATAATTTCATTTTTGAATGAAGTTACACGACACAGTTCTTCTGACTATTACTTTACTCACGAGTTGCTCAATGAATCTGTTGATTTGAAATCCCGACATTGGTAGATGTCACAGATGATAAATCAATCTTTTTTTTTTTTTCTACCTCTGCTACTCTATCTTTGTCAGTGCCGTCTATAATGACTGATGAATCAAGAACTTTCAATTGGAACTGATTCTGTCAATTGGTATTTTTTCTGATCATCACATCTCGCAAAAATTGAAACTTAGGTAAGTGCTTTATAAACATATGTAAAAAAAAAAGAACGTATCTCATTTAGCTCCTTCATGCCCACTATAACTAGTTATTTCGGTTTTCTACTAGCTGCTTCAACTATAACCCCAGCTCTATTGATTGGTCTGAGCAAGATACGACTTATTTGAAATTAATTGAATGAATAATTCATCAAAATAAATAGTTCTGTGAGATTTCAGGTATTCGATAGTTCCTTCCCGCGTTAATTACCAATTCTTGATCATTGAGATTCATGGGTGATTCGGAGTAATATTTAGGGATAGATATTACCTCTATTTTTACCCTTTCCAACAAATTGAAATGATTGAAGTTTTTCTATTTGGAATCGTCTTAGGTCTAATTCCTATTACTTTGGCCGGATTATTCGTAACTGCATATTTACAATACAGACGCGGAGATCAGTTGGACCTTTGATTGAGTAACATCTCTTTTTTGATTGACCTCCTTCTTAAGCTGCAGGAGGTCAAATTCAGGTTGCAGTTCAAGTTAGTAAAGTTATTTTATTGTGATTCAACATTACAAAAACAGAATCACGCTCTGTAGGATTTGAACCTACGACATCGGGTTTTGGAGACCCACGTTCTACCGAACTGAACTAAGAGCGCTTTCTTATGACAGGAGATACAACTGTAAAGAAAGGGATTCTTTTTGTACCCCCAATACACCTTGCATGCATGTAGTATCATAAAATGCAAAATTATGTCCAGTCCAGTCCAATTTGAATCGATCTCAACTGATCCCTCGTTACTGCCCATAGGAGAAGTAATAGGTAGGGATGACAGGATTTGAACCCGTGACATTTTGTACCCAAAACAAACGCGCTACCAAGCTGCGCTACATCCCTTTCAATTGTTGTACAGTTTCATTGTAGGGAATCCTTGTCTTGTTTTCCACATCGTTATTTCCTAATATCTAGAGACAATTTCTCTTGCCATTTCTTCTTTTTGATTTCATATAATCAAAGAATTATATACATATGAAACCTAACGTATAAAAAAATGAATATTTATCGGTAATGCTCAGTAAGAAAGGGTCATCTTTTTCTGTTTTAGGGACAAGTAGATCTAATCCACCGGATTATTGTACATATTCATTTTCATTTTAGTTCGGGATTAGGGATTTCGTGTACAAATACAAGTGATCTTTAGCTACAGATACATCTGATCATATATGTATTCCAATAAAGAAGGAGGATTTTCAATGCGAGATATAAAAACATATCTCTCCGTGGCACCTGTGCTAACTACGCTATGGTTCGGGTCTTTAGCAGGTCTATTGATAGAGATCAATCGTTTATTCCCAGATGCGTTGACATTCCCCTTTTTTTCATTCTAGTTATTGACATGGGAAGGGGTGAAGAAGATTAGAGATACAACAAATTCTCTGTGACTAATCCACCCTTTTGAATTTTTTTTTTAAGTTGTTTAGGAAGGAAAGAGAAAGAAAAGTGGATTAAACCTCAGCGAAACTCGGGCTCAGCATAGAATTAATAGAGGGAGAACAGAAATAGAAATGTGGGTCTAGGACAGGCTGTTCAAGAGCATACAAGATAGTAAATGAAATACTGACTGGGATTAGAAATAATGGATAGTTAGAAATAATTGTATTACTTATTATTACTCTATTGATTGCAGCGAAATCTTTCATAATTGGATTTCGAGTTATCAGTTAGCAACTTCTATTTATTTTTCCTTCTTTTCGTATTCTTCGATTCAGATCGAAAATAGAAGAGTGGAGGGAATCCAAAATCCAAAGGAGGTTCATGGCCAAGGGTAAAGATGTCAGAATAAGAGTTATTTTGGAATGTACCAGTTGTGTCCGAAATGATTTAAATAAGGAATCGCGGGGCATTTCCAGATATATTACTCAAAAGAATCGACACAATACGCCTAGTCGATTGGACTTGAGAAAATTCTGTCCTTATTGTTACAAGCATACGATTCATGGGGAGATAAAGAAATAGATCGAACAGAATAGAATGTCTGTTCCACCCTTCCAAGGAACAGGACAAAATTACATATAGATAGATATATAAAATATAAACAAATCAAGTACTATTACTATTTCGGTCGGATCCGAAACCGAAATGAATGAAGAAATAAGATTTTAGAGATAAGGAATAAATCATGGATAAATCCAAGCGACCCTTTCGTAAATCCAAGCGATCTTTTCGTAGGCGTTTGCCCCCAATTGGATCGGGGGATCGAATTGATTATAGAAATATGAGTTTAATTAGTCGATTTATTAGTGAACAAGGAAAAATATTATCTAGACGAGTGAATAGATTGACCTTGAAACAACAACGATTAATTACTATTGCTATAAAACAAGCTCGTATTTTATCTTCGTTACCTTTTCTTAATAATGAGAAACAATTTGAAAGAACCGAGTCGACCCCTAGAACTGCTGGTCCTAAAACCAGAAATAAATAGGCCTACTTCTCAATTGAATCAAAACTCTAATTGGAATTCAAACTCAGATTGAGGTTTTGTTCGAAAAAGCCGAGATACTTGATTGTCGCGTCGTAAGAAAAAAAAAAAAAGAATGAATGGGGAAGAAAAAATATTTTTTTTTATTGAAAAGTGTTCGTTCATTTCTAATATTTATCATATTCATTTCTACTCTACCTTCCCGGAGTTCATTCTCCGGGGAACTCCGTTTAAATCATTTCGGTGAATTCGTTCCAGTCGCCTTATTTGATAATCTCATTTGAAATCATGTAAATGCAATTCCTATTTGATATAGCTATTTGTGCAAGTATTTTACGATTAAGAAGCAACTGCCTCTTGTACAGATCGTGCATTAATCGACTATAACTATAGGATACCCCATTTTCACGAGTTACTGCATTTATCCGAGTGATCCACAAACGACGAAAATCTCTCTTTTGCCTGCATCTATCCCGATGACTGGAAACCAAAGCTCTCATTTTCTGTTGAGTAGTAGTTCGAGTAAGTCTTGAATGAGCCCCTCGAAAGGTTGATGCAAATAAACGAATTTTTGTTCGACGTCTCCGAGCTATATATCCCCGCCTAACTCTGGTCATTGAATCAAATGAAACCTTGATGAATAACTAATTGATTTCTTTTCTTTCAGTCATTCTTTTCCCCTCCCCTAGTTTATTAGTAACAAAACGGATTCTTCCGATGTATAAAATAAAAATTCCAATGGCTTTTGCTACTATGACCTTCCCAACCACGATTTTTGATTTCTTCCAGGCATTTCACCTCGGAATAAGAAATTGTACCGATATTAGATATAAAATATCTAGTAAATAGGTAGTAATAAATAGAGAAAAATGGAGAAATAAATAAATAGTGGCTTCCATCGTTTCTATGATTACTTCTTAAACGGTGAGGTCCTCTCTATACACCGGAGCTCCTTCCCCCATTTAATCAATGTTATTAGTAACTTGTACAGTTCACACTCTTTGGCTCTACCCATAAAATTATCCAGTATATAGGTCTTTTCACAATGAGATCCATCCATACAGTGACGGCATTTAATTATGAAGGTTGGCTAGGTAGCTAACCCTGTTAGTCCGTTCTTGCAAGAGTAGAAGCATAATCTTTCTGCTTTTAAAATACTATTTTCCCCGCTTAATGGATAACCATTTGCTACCAATGGGGAATTGATTTTCATCTCAAATCGAGGTGATTGGATTTGCACCAATGGAAACCATAAATTCCATACACAATAGAGGTATATGATAGATCTTTATTTTGAGATAGTGAATGGAATGGAGTTCTTCCATTCTATCCTACTCATTGGTACTGGTCATTGATACTGGAAAAATCGTCTCATTTGTTCCAGATCATGATCTGAACGAGTCGCACATACACCCTAGTACATGTTCCTCGACGCTGAGGACATCCTCGAAGGGCAGGGGATTTCGTGACATTTTTGATTGGCTGTCTTGTGTTTCTAATAAGTTGTTTAATAGTTGGCATGCTGAATCGTATACAGAATGGGCTGGTTTAGATCGATCCTAACCGGATGATTATGAATTACTTCCATTTCATATAATATTTTACCAGGTTAAGAAGATAAAATATCAAATCACGGCTCATTCGAATTATGGTTCGAAATGGAATCAAGAATTTATGTGAAATCCCCGGTATTTTCGACCGCGACAACATCAACAATGCCATGGGCTTGGGCTTCTGTTGCTGACATAAAAACATCCCTTTCCATGTCTTCGGATATAACCCATAAAGGCTTGCCGGTTCTTTGTACATAAACCCTTGTGAGGGTTTCGCGGAGTTTCAGTAGTTCTTCCGCTTCCAGGATAAATTCTCCTGTGGGTGCCTCATAAAAAGAACTAGCAGGTTGGTGGATCATAACCCTGATGATATAACATAATGAACGGTTCCTCTATCTCGCACGATCGGTCGAAGGGAAGGGATAAAGAATAACAAGAATAAAAAGATAGAATTAGAATTGAACAACCGTACAGGCATCTTTTATGCATTGCATACGGCTCCGCAATGGAATTTCCTTTTCCCTTCCATCGAAGAAAGAGACAAATAGAATCCATCAGACCCAGATCGTTGAATGATCCATTTACCATCTTTCCTTTCGGAGGAGTCAAAAAATACTATGATGGTTCCGTTGCTTTATATATTTATCTCGTCTGTGATTCAGCAATCCCAAAGTTTCTTTATGATCCGATCAAATAAGGAAAAAATGATCTTTTTTTTTTTTCATTTTCGTACTCTTTCATAACATAAATATCGGAAAGAGGCTTCTGGTGTGAAAGCAAAAAAAAGGTTTGTGACGCTGAAATGGACCCCCGATACATAAGATCAAATCGTAAATAACCTTTGTTTCATACTACTATCTCGATATATAATCTCATGTTATGTTATGAAAAAAAAATAATAGTTTGCTCATATCGAACTCGAAGTGCCATGCTATTATTACTTATTATTCATATTCCATATGGCGAAGGCATAGTCTTCTTTTTTTTTTCTCAAATAAAAAAAAACTCATTGGCGCCAAGCGTGAGGGAATGCTAGACGTTTGGTAATTTCTCCTCCGACTAGGAGAAAAGATCCCATTGAAGCGGCTAATCCCATGCATATTGTATGTATGTCTGGTGGCACAAATTGCATAGTATCATAAATAGCTATTCCTGGTATTACCCATCCGCCGGGAGAGTTTATAAACAAATACAGATCCCTGGTATCATCCTCTATACTGAGATATACCATGAGACCAACAAGTTGATTCGAGATCTCGCTATCAACCTCTTGTCCTAAAAAAAGTAATCTTTCTCGATGAAGTCGGTTGATTAGGACAAAATTGTATCCCTTAGGAACCGCACACGCACCTTTGGATGCATACGGTTCAAAAAATCAAAATTGCGAAAAAAAAAAAAGAATTCATTGAACTTATCGAACTAACCCCTCATTGATGTATTCTTTCATCGAGATCCAAATCACGATGTAATTTTCTTGTTCCTAAATGGGCCTCTTCAATTCTTTTAGGTTTATGCTCTACTCCGGGTAAAGATCTGCCCGAATTCTATTTGCACATATAGGACAAATGATCACAGTACCGCTTCTTTTTGTTCCGACTTCTTTTTTTTTTTCAATTCGTTTTCATGTTCATGCCTTCCGCCAAATATTCGACTAATCATATTATTCCATTAATTGGTAGTTTTAGAGGTATAAATAGGGATCATTTATGATACGAGTAGTAATCATACATAGATTACCAATTTGGTATTTTTTGAACGGAGCCTGGATACTTCATTTTATTGGTCCAAGCCAACCATAAATTCTTCTAATTGAGAATATTGATCCCCAACCAACAAATAAATTGATCTAATTGCATTGCACTTCACGCTCCGAATTGAATTATTGATGGTTTAATCAATCTTTCTTGGGTGAAACAGAGGATATCTCGATCGGGGGAGAGAACGGGGAAATCCCATATGACCCAATATGTCTGACAAGTCGCACTATACGTCAACCCAAACTGCATCTTCCTCTCCAGGACTCCGAAAAGGTACTTTTGGAACACCAATAGGCATAAAATGAAAGAAAAATTAAGTACTCTATTTCACTTTGATGTGGAAACGTAACAATGGGTTTATTGTCTTCATAATATTGTCGTTTATCGTATTTTATCCATAGATTGGAAGGTTCATGGAGAAGACGGGTTGAATAAAGGAAAATTCGTACAAATGGATCGTTCGAAGGATGAACAAGTATCTATGCATTCGCTCACAAAAATAGGATCAATCCCCCCATTGCGTATTGGTACTTATCGAGTATAGAATAGATCTGCTTCTCTTTGTTCCTACGAACAGAATTGTTAAATTATTACCAATGGAACGGAATAAATATTAACTCTTGCTTTGAGATAATCCACTGAAAAGGCGAGGTCCATAGCATCAATCAGTCTTTTCCAATGTGATAAAGTTACATAGTGTCTATTTTTTCTTTGATAAAATAAGGGGTATTTCCATGGGTTTGCCTTGGTATCGTGTTCATACCGTCGTATTGAATGATCCCGGTCGGTTACTTTCTGTCCATATAATGCATACAGCTCTAGTTTCTGGTTGGGCCGGTTCGATGGCTCTATACGAATTAGCCGTTTTTGATCCCTCTGATCCCGTCCTTGATCCAATGTGGAGACAAGGTATGTTCGTTATACCCTTCATGACTCGTTTAGGGATAACCAATTCATGGGGTGGTTGGAGTATCACAGGAGGAACTATAACGAATCCGGGTATTTGGAGTTACGAAGGTGTGGCTGGGGCACATATTGTGTTTTCTGGCTTGTGCTTCTTAGCAGCCATCTGGCATTGGGTGTATTGGGACCTAGAAATATTCTGTGATGAACGTACGGGAAAACCCTCTTTGGATTTGCCCAAGATCTTTGGAATTCATTTATTTCTCTCAGGGGTGGCTTGCTTTGGGTTTGGCGCATTTCATGTAACAGGCTTGTATGGTCCTGGAATATGGGTGTCCGATCCTTATGGTCTAACCGGAAAAGTACAATCTGTAAATCCAGCGTGGGGCGCAGAAGGTTTTGATCCTTTTGTTCCGGGAGGAATAGCCTCTCATCATATTGCAGCGGGGACATTGGGGATATTGGCGGGACTATTCCATCTTAGTGTCCGCCCGCCCCAACGTTTATACAAAGGATTACGTATGGGCAATATTGAAACTGTACTTTCTAGTAGTATCGCTGCTGTCTTTTTTGCAGCTTTCGTCGTTGCTGGAACTATGTGGTATGGTTCAGCAACTACTCCCATAGAATTATTTGGTCCCACTCGTTATCAGTGGGATCAGGGATACTTCCAGCAAGAAATATATCGAAGAGTTGGAGCCGGGCTAGCCGAAAATCTGAGTTTATCGGAAGCTTGGTCTAAAATTCCCGAAAAATTAGCTTTTTATGATTACATCGGTAATAATCCGGCGAAGGGGGGATTATTCAGAGCAGGCTCAATGGACAATGGGGATGGAATAGCTGTTGGATGGTTAGGACACCCCATCTTTAGAGATAAAGAGGGGCATGAGCTTTTTGTACGTCGTATGCCTACTTTTTTTGAAACATTTCCGGTGGTTTTGGTAGACGGAGACGGAATTGTGAGAGCGGATGTTCCTTTTAGAAGGGCAGAATCGAAGTATAGTGTCGAACAAGTAGGTGTAACTGTTGAGTTCTATGGTGGCGAACTCAATGGGGTCAGTTATGGCGATCCTGCTACTGTGAAAAAATATGCTAGACGTGCCCAATTGGGTGAAATTTTTGAATTAGATCGTGCTACTTTGAAATCCGATGGTGTTTTTCGTAGCAGTCCAAGGGGTTGGTTTACTTTTGGACATGCTACGTTTGCTTTGCTCTTCTTTTTCGGACACATTTGGCATGGGGCTAGAACCTTGTTCAGAGATGTTTTTGCTGGTATTGACCCTGATTTGGATGCTCAAGTGGAATTTGGAACATTCCAAAAACTTGGAGATCCAACTACAAGGCGACAAGTAGTCTGATACAACATTACTCTAGCGTCTTTTGCCTCTATTTGATTTTTTTTTGATTTGACATAAGGTTAGGGTACCGTAGAAATCTTGATTTTAATCATCGCCTTTTCTTTGACTCTTGCCCTTTCTTTACTTTATCTGGGAAATGTTCCCAAATGCACAGGTGTGGAAGCTATAATTGTAAACCACGATCGAATCCATGGAAGCATTGGTTTATACATTCCTGTTAGTCTCGACTCTAGGGATAATTTTTTTCGCTATCTTTTTTCGAGAACCACCTAAGGTTCCGACAAAAAGGATGAAATGATTTTTTATTATCTCAATTGAAGTAATGAGCCTCCCAATACAATATGGGAGGTTCATTATTTCAACTAGTCCCCGTGCTCCTCGAATGGATCTCTTAGTTGTTGAGAGGGTTGCCCAAAAGCGGTATATAAGGCGTACCCAGTAAAGCTTACAAGTGAACCAGATATGGAGATGGCGACTAGGGTTGCTGTTTCCATTATTAGATAATTTCAAGACCACGACGGATCTACGCTACGAGAAGATCGTTTATTTACAACGGAATAGTATACAAAGTCAACAGATCTCAACCAATGCAATAGGATTTATGGCTACACAAACCATTGAGGGTAGTTCTAGATCTAGGCCAAGACGAACTATTACAGGGAATTTATTGAAACCATTGAATTCGGAATATGGTAAAGTAGCCCCTGGATGGGGAACTACTCCTTTGATGGGTGTCGCAATGGCTCTGTTTGCGATATTCCTATCTATTATTTTGGAGATTTATAATTCTTCCGTTTTACTGGATGGAATTTCAATGAGTTAGGTCCATAAGAACCATGAAGTCCTAGTTTTCAATCAAAAATGAATTACTTAGGGATCAGATTTCTAGGCTATTCCGGTAGTTCGACCGTGGAATTCCGTTGTTTCGGTATTTCCGGAATATGAGTGTGTGACTTGTTATAATTGATCCTATTGATAGTACAGAGAATGGGTCTGTCATCTCGATCGAGATGGTTCTGCCTCGTCAGATATTCATTCTAGTATCTGAAGCACGGAATATAATCAAGAAATATTTGAACTATGATTCATACCTACTATTCAGACCTCGCGACCGGACTCCAAAAAATGAGAGGTATTTCATAAATTGAACGATTTTTCTTCCTTCAGAATCATGCTTTTTTGACCGAAGGACAAATGTTTCTCTGGATTTTTAGTCATTACATCCATTCATTGAATAAGTGATGATCAAATGGTTCTTACTCAGAGAACCTTTGGGCTTAGCTTGGGGGCTTTATTGAATCATCGTGGTTCTAGTATGAATCTGAGGTTTCAATCGATTCATAGGGTCTCAACAAGAGAATTCCTATCAATA
>NW_027519207.1:0-54837 GCF_043159265.1 Tasmannia lanceolata
CTATTTTGAGTAATTTAGCAAAGAAAAAGGATTAGAATTTTTTTGGCTTTATTTTATAGTGAGATTTGGAAAGAAAAGTTTATTTTTAGAATTTTGTGTGTATATTCACAGCAAACATACACGAGACAAAACTCGTCCACTGGGTAACCTAGGGGTTTAAAGGCTTGTTGCACATGCTAAGTGCAATCGTGATTCCTACGAAAGTGAGTTAAGATTTTGTTTTTGTTTTTATTTTTATTTTTGTATATTTTCTTTTTGTTTGGTTGAGGACAAGCAAAGTTTAAGTATGGGAAAATCTGATGAGCACATTTATGTGTGAATTGTAAGTAGGAAAAGCATGCATTTTTGTTATTTAAAGCGGTACTACTAAGGCACTTTATCATTCGCCTTGTCAGACTTCAGTTGTTTTTATTTTGTTATTCTTGTTTCTGATGGTCTTCTTTTTTATTTTCATCTATGATGGAACGGACTACAACCTGAGGTAATGGCCATAATGGTAAGAAGCATGCTAAAATTTCTCATCAACACCCCTTATACCTAATATTGTAACCCTTGCTTCTGAAAGAATTGTGTATAGTACTCATATTCATTTCTTCCACATTTTTTTTAGAGGTCTCTGGATTCTAAAGGGTTTGCTTTCCCTGTAGGGTATAACGTCTATGGTTGGAAAGGGACAATCACTAGAAGGAATGGCTTACAAGGTCTCTGTTTCCTTTCCCATTGATTATCCAATCGAGCCTCCAAAGGTGAAATTCAAGACATTGTGCATCCATCCCAATGTAGATCTCTATGGCAGTGGTTGCTGGGACTTTCTTCAGGTAAATGCCCATTCCTATTTCGAATCATGCCTACACAAATACGGTACGTACCCTCCTTTCTATTTTTATTTCTCATATTTTTCTTTCTATTTTTAACGCATTGAGGACAATGCATAATTCAAGTATGGGGGGTAGGTTTTAGAAACTTTCCTTCTCTAGTCTTTTCTATAATTTAAAGTTGGAAAGTTTCTTTTCCTTTTGTTTTTGGTATTTCTCTCAAATTAGAAAGAACTTGGTATTCTTAGAAAGAAAGTTGTTTTCCTATTTTAAGAAAGAAAGTTAGTGGATATTTTAATTTTGGAATTTGAAAAATTAGAAAGAGTACTTTCCTTTCTTAGTTTTGTTTTCTTTTCTTTTAAAAGGATTTGAATAAGAAATAGAAATAGAAACTTGCTGTTTATATGGTATGGATAAAAAGAAAAGAAATGTTGAAACAAAAGAAAGAAAGAATGATTTTTAGAAAGTTTGCTTCTTGATTATAGTTTTGATTTGTAGCCTTTTTGACTTGAGCTATTAAGTCTGAAGGGTTTTTACGCCTAGTTCCTTAAAGCCAACTGGCTTGAGAGCAACTGACTGAAAACTCCATACATGGGTCAGTTAGAAAGCTTAATAAAGCAAAGCATTGCACGTAATCAAAGGTAAAGTTTGGACTCATATGCATCAATATCTATGACATATGCAAATCAAAGATTAGTCGGACAATGTTTAGTAGCCTGGGTGTCTGGTGCATGCCCTGCATGTCATTCACGCGAAAAGCAGTAGAGGATTACAAAAACTGAGTTCTATTCTTAGAAAGTAATGGAAAAGTGTAAAGGATGGTGGACCATATAAGATTGCAATTTTTCTATTAAGTTTCAAAATCAAATTTCTTTTATGGTACGATTACATTAGAGGCAAGTTTAAAGGAGCAAAGTAGGACAAATTCAAAAGAGGATTCCTTGATTAAAATATTTTTCTAATTTTTTTCAACTTGGGATAGGATTCAAAGTTTAAGTATGGGGGTATTCTTGTTCTTCTATTTTGAGTAATTTATCAAAGAAAAAGGATTAGAATTTTTTTGGCTTTATTTTATAGTGAGATTTGGAAAGAAAAGTTTATTTTTAGAATTTTGTGTGTATATTTACAGCAAACACACACGAGACAAAACTCGTCCACTAGGGTAACCTAGGAGTTTAAAGGCTTGTTGCACATGCTAAGTTCAATCGTGATTCCTACGAAAGTGAGTTAGGATTTTGTTTTTGTTTTTATTTTTATTTTTGTATATTTTCTTTTTGTTTGCTTGAGGAGAAGCAAAGTTTAAGTATGTGGAAATCTGATGAGCACATTTATGTGTGAATTGTAAGTAGGAAAAACATGCATTTTTGTTATTTAAAGCGGTACTACTAAGGTACTTTATCATTCGCCTTGTCAGACTTCAGTTGAGTTTATTTTGTTATTCTTGTTTCTGATGGTCTTCCTTTTTATGTTCATCTATGATGGAACGGACTACAACTAGAGGTAATACCCCTAATGGTAAGAAGCATGCCAAAATTTCTCGTCAACACCCCTTGTACCTAATGTTGTAACCCTTGCTTCTTGCCCAAGACGTGCTAAATCTTGCCACTCCTCATTGGTTGCTTTCCATAATAGATTACCACTCTTGGGACACAAGGGGTGTTCTTCTAGCCTAAAACCATCCAAATAGGCCTCTTATGTCTCTAAATCTTGACCTATTCCTACAACCATTCTCAACCTATTTCTTTGATCTCTTCCAACCCTTCCACTTGTCATTCTTCTTGCAACAATACGGTTATTATTGGTGATAAAATCATAGTCCTTTGCCAGATTTTCTTTGTGCCAGTCAAGTCCCACCAAGATGGCTAACATCACCCCCTTTGAGAGTTCGTTGTTGCTTGGATGGGGAAATAGAAAATCCTAAGTAAAGAGATTGAGGAAAGGGAGGTAGGCTGAGCTGGTGATTAGCAAAAAAGTCAAAGCAAGGGGAGCTAAAAAAATTAGGGGGTTAAAATATCATTTCCTTTTATGTCTCTAAAACTTGACCTATTCCTACAAACCTCTTTTACCTCTTTCAACCCTTCCTCTTATGATTCCTCTTTCAACAATACCCTTGATTGTATTGGTGATAAAATCATAGTCCTTTGCCAGCTTCTCTTTGTGCCACTCAAGCCCAACGAAGATGGCAAATATCAGCATCTTTGCGAGTTAATTGTTGCTTGAATGGGGCAAATAGAAAATGCTAAAGAAAAGAAATGAGGAAGGGAAGCTAGGCTAGGTTAGTGATTGCCAAAAAAGACAAAGCAAGGGAAACAAAAAAAAATTCGGGATTAAAGTCATTTAATATTTTACATATTTATCATGTTGACATAGGGAAATGATACCAGCAATCATTTTACGCTTATCTGGTTAAGTGCTATCAACCATAGTTTCAAAACTGCCCCGTGTCATCGTGGACTTGCTTGAGTCAACTCCCTTTTACCTTGTCCGCCTTCTTGTCGAAGTCTGCGTTTTGCCCAACAAAGTCAATCAAAACTCCGTTGACTCTTATGACCGCATCAACAGAGAACTCAGCCGCGTCAACCTAGTACTCGATCATGTCGTGTCGAGTAAATTAGGATTTGCTCTGGCTTCTTTTTAACCCGCATCCATGTTTTGAAACAATGCTATCAACAACCAATTGAATACATGTTTAATATAGGGACGAATGCCATTATCGAGATAAAAAAGTGTCGATGTCATTTCCCACACATATATTCGATAAGTCTTTGCACTTTCATTTCACAAATGAACTTACTTACGAGTACATTATTGCCAATTCCAAAAAATGTTTTTCAAACAAGTAGTAATGATCCTAGTGACAAAACATGAATTTTCTTCCACGAGTCCATACTCATTTTGTGGTATGATCGTAGCAAAGAAACACAATTTCTAACAAGGAGCAATTGAGCACTTCTAATGAGAACGCCAAGCAATGACACCAAGTTCAGCTAACAAGCCTATCTAATACTTGGCAATGCTCTCTAGTAACTAGTCGACCTTTTGAAAGTTTGTTTGCCGATAGAAATTAAATTTAAAATGACTCGTAACGAGATGGACGTCTAATCACTCGCTTCTCACACATTTTCACATGTTATTGTAGAATGATAAGAAATAACATGATACAATTAGATTTTCAGAATGCCATTCAAAAAAAATAAAAATTACAGAATTATGATTATTAGTGTATTGAATGTAGTACATGGTTGGAAATTTTGGGTGTGTAAAATGCATATTGCTCTTTGTTGTCGTTTACATTTATATGCATTAAGGTTTTGCTTTGATATCAGTTGTTTTGACATGGTAAGGAAGTAAAATATTGAGTCCTTAGTTGTAAATTTCGTTTCGGTTGCCATTTCATTTTGGCGACGGAATGGAACTTTTCGATCATTTCAATAATTTCTTTTTGTGTTCGATCAAAACTTTTCCTTCCGCTACGATGAGGGATTTTTTAATACTTAAAAATATGAAAAAGTCCAAAAAAATCTGAAATTGTTAGAAAAATATATGAAACAATTAAAAATATGAAAAAGTCCAAAAAATCTGAAATTGTTAGAAAAATATATGAAACAATTAACTGATCCAAATATGTAAAAGATCCAACATTTACTTAAAGGAAAATCACCATCAGCTGAAATGCCTTTGTTGACCTATATATTGACCAGGACACAATTTCAGAGACCAAATTATGAGATTTTTTTACCCATCTTTTGGGATTTAATAATGTTTGGGCATGTATGAATTTTTAAAATTGGAAAAATACCATATCATTTGGAAGTTCAGATTTTGACCCTGACCGATTTTTTCAAATTTTGTACTAGAACTGGAAATTTTGGGGTGAAATCCGGAGTTTCAAATTTTCAAGGAGAGTAGAAGAAAAAATGATTTAATTTCCAAATTTCAGGTGAAATCCGGAATTTCGTCCATTTCAGAAGAAATTTTGGATTTCGGAAAATTTTGTCTGAAATTTCCGTAATCCACCGAAACCTGGAACGAAACGGTATTTATCAGTGTTTAAAAACTTGTTGACTCGACTCGGAACTCGCGCAAGTCGACTCCTTTTTAGCTTGGCGGTGTTCCGCGTTGCACCACATCCGCATTCCGTGTTTTGCCCTACAGAGTCAATAAAAACTCCTTTGACCCTCCTGTGTTATGAGCACGTCTACTGCATCCTTGGCGGCGTCCGTGCCGAGTCAACAAGTATTTTTTTTGTAATCTACCGAAACCCGGAACAAAACGGTATTTATCAGTGTTTAAAAACTTGTTGACTCGACTCGGAACTCGCCCGAGTCGACTCCTTTTTAGCTTGGCGGTGTTCTTCGTTGCACCACATCCGCATTCCGCGTTTTACCCTACAGAGTCAATAAAAACTCCTTTAACCCTCCTGAGTTATGACCACGTCAACCACGTTCTCGGCTGCGTCGGTGCCGAGTCAACAAGTATTTTTCTTGGCCGCATTCTGCGTCACATCCCCATTTTTAAACACTGGTATTTATACCCATTTTGTTCCAATTTTCGGCCAGAAACGAAAAGTTTCGCCCATATTGGGCGAAACGAAATGAAATTTACAATAGTGATTGAGTCTGCTTATTGGTACTACTATATGTATTTTATTTTATTAATGTTTCAAATTGTGCAGGGAGGTAACATGCATGCGGAGGATATTAAGAGGTCTTCCAAAAGGCCTGATCTTAAAGCAATTACAAAGGCAAGTTTCTATTTTTAGTTTGTAAGTTTATATATGTGTGTGTGGTTGTTTGTTTGTCTATATCTGTTTCCTAGGGTCTTATACTTTAATCAAGTTGTGTCATGTTTTTACACTAATGTTATTGTTTGGTATATTGATGCTCTTGAAAACATCATTCTTGGCAGATGATCGATGATCATGCTATTCTATATCCTGAAAAAAGAATTGGTGACATTCCAGGTTGGTGGCAATTTTGGTATCCTATGTTATGGTGACAACATATTAGTATCACTTAACCATGTTAAAGCACAATCTATTGTGTTTGGGAGAGACCAATTGTTTATTACTGATTTCCACCATTGTTCTTATTAATTTTCTATCATAAGATTCAATGCCCTGAATATATAGCCCACAAGTAATGAAATGGCTACTACTACATTCTCAAGGCTAGTATGGTTCTAAAGATTCAGATGAGCATATATGATTTCTTTTCTTCAAGATGAAAAAACATTTTCATCTTACTTTTTTGGGACATTTGTTTATTGGGGGAGTTCTTTTGCTTTGATTTGATTTTGTGGTTTGCATGGGTGAGAACTATCCATCAAGATTTGCTAGCCTTGTTTTTTAATAAAATTAGGAATTAATATTAATAATGAAAGCATTACAAAGAAAACCTCCCACAAGATCTCTCCATTAACACTCAATTTAGCCAAACAGTCCACTAAATCTTTCACACTTCTATGGATACAACTAATGTGAATATGATGATTGCTACATAATTCTCTAGCTTCATCAATATGATTAGTCACCCATCACAGATGGCATTGAAGGAGTCTCCTTCGATATACAAAACTCCATGCGTTTTTCTACTGAAGATTCTAAGCACTATTATCTGAGACCGTATATCAGCTTCATTTGAATCAGTTCTTCTAATCGGGTCAAAGTAGGGCCAAACAACATTCCCATCATGGCTTCTAAAGACTCCTACTCCTGATGATCCTAAATTGCCGAGCGAACTCCTGTCAAAATTGTTTTTTAACTGCATTTATTGGGTTGCCTCTTTCCATTTGTTTTTATAGGATTCACCATCTAGGATATCATTCCATTTTGTTGTGAAGTGTTTGAAAAACATAACTGAAGAATTCTTTTCTAGCACTTGTCCAATGGATGATGTGCTCTTTAATATTTCAAATCAACTCCTTGAATGATACTTCTTTATCCTCGATAGTCCTCCCATCTCTCTCTCCCTTTCTCTATAAGCTCCATATGACTGAAAAAATTATATGCCATATCATTCTGCCTGAAGTACCCAAATAGTTGTACCTTTATCCAATGAAACATCTTCAATATAGTCTTTGTTTTGATCCATGAAAGGCCATACCATCTCATGATTCTCATCTTTGACCTTCCTTTTGGATTTGAAAACCATACTTGTTTGTCATCTTCTACATGTGGAACATAACATTTTTCAAGAAGTGAGAATAGGCAGAGCAAATCATCAAACTCAACTACCTTTAGATTATGGTTGAACTTCCATCTCCATGCCCAAACTACCCTCCCTCCGGCCTCTTATAGCAAAAAGGCTGAAGGCACAATTTTGTTTTTGTCCCTTGCCAACCTAACCCACAGACCTACTTAAACCTCACTCTATTCCCTTTCCAAATCATAAATCTTATCCCTTGGTTGGAGGACTCTTTCAGACTACATATAGACTTCCATACTCCCTTGCTTCCCACCCACCCCATCCCTCCCTGTACGGCTATACATTCGCGAAATAAAGAGAGGCTCTCACCCACACCGATAATTGATAAGCGAAGGAGATGTGAAAGAGAGAGTGAAATCAAAGAGTGGACGCAGGCATGATACCGTGTCCCCGATGAAGAGAGAAAACGTAAATGGTCATAGGAACACTAGCCAAATAGGAGATCAAAAGATTAGGGCATAAAGAAGGACTGGAGCCGAAACATCGATGAAGATTTAGACCACTAGGGAAGAAGAAATAGAAAAAAGAAGAGGAAAGTGTAGAAAAAACCCTTAGAGAAGAGTTAGGGTTGTTGCCTTTAGGTTTGAGGGTTTTGGGTTGTAAGAGTCTAGAGGAAGGGTTTTAGGGTTAGAGTTAGGGCTCGGCTAGGGTTTTGGGATAGGGTTTGGGGTGGGGCTGGAATGCGAGGAATCAGGGAGGAGTGGGCATGCGAGGTTAGAGGAGGGAGGAGTCAGGGAGGGGTGAGTCTGTGAGGTTGGAGGGGGCGAGGGTGAGGGTCGTGGGGGTGTAGTATAGAGGTGAGGGGTTCGAAGAGTGGCGAGAGGGGAGGGGGGTCTGCGAGGGACAGAGAGGGGGTGAGGGTGAGGGTCGTCGGGGTGGAGTATAGTGGCGAGGGGTTCGTCGAGTGGCGAGGGAGGGTGGATTGGCGAGGGATTGTGGGGACAGTGAGATGGGAATGGAAGTTATGGGTGAGGATTAGGGTTGGTGGGGGTGAGGTTCGAGGAAGAAGAAGATGAGGAGGAACAATGTTGGTCCCTAGGGGATCAAAACCCTAGGGCTCTGGTTCCATGTGAAACTTCGAGTTACTCCAAAAGCTTAAGCTGATGGAGATGGCGTTATTACATTTTTTATGCTTTAACACCACCCCTCATGTGTAGCCCCTCTTTATAGGGTTAGACTGCACGTGGCACATGTGGCCCCTCTTTTGGGTGTTGGCCATTACTTGTGGATTTTTTGCTATCAAGGAGGTTTGAACTCAGAACCTTTGACTCTGATACCTTGTTGAGAGAAGAGAGGAGAGAAGAATGAGACTCTGATACTTTGTTGAGAGAAGAGGGGAGAGAAGAATGAGAAGAAAAGGGGAGTTAGGGATGCGTTCGGTGTTCCCCTCTTTTATGTATTTATATAAAGAGAGAAAATGCAAAGACTAAATTGCCCTTAGGCATATTACATTTACACACACTTCTAACATTCTATAATGCCCACATTTCTTCTAACATATGCCCTGTTTCCACATATGATCAACCAACATATCCACAACTTCAGGCGAATTTCAGCAGAAGTAGTGGAAGACAAATGTACTTTCCTTGAAAAAGAAAGATGTATAATAACCAATTTTAGTAATTGGACAAGCTGTTTTGTAAGCTATCTTCTTGATTAGGCGGTTAATGGAGAGATTTAGAGAAAATAAAAATGACCTTCATATGGTTTTCATTGATTTGGAGAAAGCATATGATAGGGTTCCCAGGAGTGTTATGTGGTGGGTTCTTGAAAGGAAAAAAGTGCCTACTAAATATGTTGATGTGATTAAGGATATGTACGATGGAGTAGTAACTAGTGTCAGAACCACAAATGGAATGTCTAGTGAGTTTGCAATTACAATAGGACTACACCAAGGATCAGCTCTAAGCCCTTATCTTTTTACGCTAGTTATAGATGAGCTTACGGAGGGTATCCGGGATTAGGTGCTGTGGTGTATGTTATTTGCAGATGACATAGTATTAATTGACGTAACCAAAGCAGGAGTAAATGCTAAATTAGAGTTATGGAGAACTACTTTGGAATCTAAAGGTTTTAGACTGAGGATGACTAAGACAGAATATATGGAATGCAACTTTAGTAATGTAAGGAGGCGGGACGAGGATGTAAATATGACTGGTCAGGAGGTACCTAAGAGGGATATCTTTAGCTATCTTGGTTCAATTCTACATATGGAAGGAGAGATTGAAGAGGATGTTAACAATAGAATAAGGGCAGGTTGGTTGAAGTGGAAGCTTGCCTCAGGAGTTCTGTGCGACCGTAAAATCCCTACCAAGTTGAAGGGAAAGTTTTATAAGACAGCTGTGAGGCCAGCAATGCTGTACGGCTCAGAATGTTGGGCCACCAAGAAGCAACATGTGCATAAGATGAGTGTAGCGGAGATGCGATTGCTTAGATGGATGTGCGGCTACACAAGGTTAGATAAAATAAAAAATGAAGACATTTGTAAAAAGGTGGGGGTGGCTCCAATTGAGGTGAAGATGAGAGAGCACCGCTTAAGATGGTTTAGGCATATCCAACGTAGGCCTTTGGATGCTCCGGTGAGAAGAGGCGACTCGTGCCAAATTGATGGAGTAAATAGAGGTAAGGGCAGACCGAAAACAACTTGGGTAGAAACAGTGAGGAAAGACTTGATAGCTAGGAACATAACATAGAACATGAGCTTGGATTGGATAGAATGGAAGAAAATGATCCACGTCGAAGAACCCAACTAGAACTAGGATTAGAACCGGGTACATTCCTTTTATCTCTTCATGAATTTTTTTCTAAAGGATTCATTTAGCCGACCCCAACTATTTTGGGACAAAGGCTTTGTTGAGTTGAGTTGAGTTGAGTTGAGTTGAGTAAGGCAATGAGGTAGCTTAGGAACTGACGTGTTTGGAATAGAAGATGTGGGAAGTACACTTTGTAAATTCTATGGATTTTATTGATAATGATCACCTGAGGTCTAAGTAGACTTTTATTCTGTTGTTTATCTAGTATAATCCTTCCTTTAATTTTCATCACCCTGAATGACATGTTAATGCGATTGTTGAGTAAGAGATTTTACTTGAGAAGAAAAGAAATTAACACCCTTATGAAATGTTATGCCCATTGAAACATTTCATTTTTCCTTCATCCGGATAGCAACACTTATAACCCATTTAGGAGTATCAATATTCTTAAAAAAACACATCTGACAGCTTCGGCCTCGAGTTTATACTTGACTTGACCAATGATATAGAGACAAAGCAGACATATCCAATCCATAGTTACTGGAAACTCTATGTTGGCCTGCTGGGGTTGGGGGGGGGGGGTAGAAGTGGAAACAAAACATTTGGCTAAATATGCAAATTGTTTAAAAAATGTGTGGGGAAAACCCTCAAAATTTGCAAAAAAAAATGTTATAAATGTCTAGGGAAATGATTGGAAACACATTTAAACTATATTTGAAATGTGTGAGAAACAAGGTTGAAGGTGTTATTGAAGCAAACTGGAAACGATGTGGCTGCTAGTGTGTTTACTTGAAACTCTAAAGTCTAAAATAAAAAAGAATACTAGAGTAAGTTTGTCGAATAAGGAAAGTAGGCAACATGGATGTGGAAATGGTCGGAAACAACCCCAACCCCTGAAACTTACATACTTTTCATGGTTGGAACTTGGACATGCTGAAGTTGAGTTGACAAGTTTGAGTTCCTAGCCGTGTTAATGAATTTTTAGACATTAACTAGTAAAAACTAGTTGTCTTAATTTTTTGGAGTGCAATTAAAATCCCCTTGATTTTGAAATAATCCATAACAACTTCTCACTAATAATGAAATGATTATACCATCTCTCTGCATTTTTTAAATGCTAATGAAAGCAAGCCTTTTATATTTGGGTGAAAAATATCCAGTTATTGACTGTCCTTTGTGTTTTCATGAATGAGGGAATGCTTATCTTATGGCTAATTTAATTCATATATAAGATGGGTGTGAATCAAATAATGTACATTATCTACCAATGTCCATGGTAAGCTTTGATTTGTTTCAAGGTTTAAAGTATATTGATAAATGATTGCATATGTATTGTAATTTGAATTTGAATGTAGTTATTGTTGACATTTGCTTGTCATGATTACAGGCATTGATGTTGGGCATCAATTCTTTTCACGGGCTGAAATGTGTGTTATAGGTTTTCATGGCCATTGGTTAAATGGAATTGATTATATGGGACAGGCCTATAGCAAATTGGTAATATATCTTTATTTTTTGTCCAATTATTGGTGATTGGGTTCTATTGAAGGATGAATGCTAAAGGGTTTAGAACTTGCATTTGCCATTTTAGATGCTCCATTATTGGTCTTTTATGTACATTCTCCCTCTTTGTCTTTTTTATTGGATTAAAGGTTCTTCTTCGTCTGGGGCTTTTTCAAAGAATGTTTGCTGAATTTGGTGTTTCTTACCGCTGGCAGCAAGTCCACTTGACATATTCTCGATACTCTTACGTAAAGCTACCAATTTTTTAGTGATAGTTTCTCTCGGTATTCTAGGCTCTAAGATGTATCGGTGACATTGTTAGGGACCTTGTAGGGGTAGTTGGGTTGGTTTTTTGGGTTCTCCAACCATTCACGACCCAAAATGAGGTTGAAGCTCGTGCCGTATGGTGCCTCGATCCCACCCCTCGTATTGGTTGAATTATTATTAATATAAAGGCGGAAAAGTCTGTTTGTGGTGCAAACCCAGAAGTTCGCAGATAACTATCGAGACTTTAGGAGCTCAATGGGCAAAAGACATTGCAGTTAAAGTAATCAAACCATATCCCAAACAGATAAACAAATCAGATTTGATAAATAGCAGGGGAGAAAACTTATTTGGTTGGCTTTGGGATAAAGATAAACCATAAATAGAATGATTCTACATTGAACAGTCAGTTCATATAACAGCTCCCAGTAAGGAAAAGATAATAAATCAACGATGACAAATAAAAGTCTGCTTACAATCTGTCCGCACAAAAAGATAATGTATGTAGGGTCCAAAATCTACTCTAACGTGGGGTAAAGGATAAAAAACATGTAGGGTAATGAAAGTGATCAATCCTAAGGGAAAAAGTGTGGCTAAAACATTAAAATGGGAGCTGATGTGATAGGGAAGCTCTCATCGGGAATCATAGCAGTCTTTATGCCTCGATTCCTCATGAAAGAGGGCCCAAGAGCATATGGAAGAAGCCCATCGACATGATCTGCACAAGGGGCAGCAGTTACTTCCCCAAACAGTGAATATAGGGGAAATATTGGAAGGAGAAAAGTGTTAGAAGTGGGAAATGGGAGGGTAGAATAAGAAGGGAAGACGAAGAGAGAAGTGCTGAAAATGAAATCAAAGAGGTGAGAAAGTGGGATATTAAGTGAGAAAAAATAATCGGAAAATAGAGAGGGGAAGCGAGAAATAGGGCAAAAATAGGAAGAAGATAGAGGGAGAAATACAAGAGAGAGAGATAGAGGGGGAATAGAGAGAGACGTGAGAGGGGACAGTGAGAGACGAGGGAGAGTAGAGGGGAAGATGAAGGAGAACATAAAGAGAGGGAAATGAGAGGGGCGAGAGAGAGGAGTGCGGGAGAGTAAAGAGAGAGAAAGTAGGGAGAAAGATGGAGAAGAAGAAAAGGAACGAAGAAAAGAAGAAATGAGAATGAAAAGAAGAAAGAGAAGAAGAAAGAAAAGGGTGAAAGAGAAGAGAAGCAAAGGGAGGAAAGGAAGGAGAGAAGAATGAGGGGAAGAAAGAGACTTACGGTTGTGAGAGAAGAGAGGAGGAGAAAAACCCCATGGGCGTTTTTGGGTGATGGATGGCTACTGTCGTTGAGTTGAACAATTTTTGGTTCTTCTAAAAATTATGTATTCTTCCCTATAACTCTCTTTTGTATGTAGACTTGAAGTGCTCTTGTGGTGGGCCCTCTCTGCAAACCAACAAGATTCTTTCACTTAAGTGACTTAGTGGGTTTGAAAGGACTACAATGCCCTTAGCAGCAATAAACAACAAATAACAGTGAGGGGTGAAATATGAAAACAAAAGGGACAAAGAAATATGGGTAATATGGGATGCGTTTAATGACCCAAATTCTCATTGGGTCGCTATGGGAAAAGAACAACTAAAATCACAAGGAATATTTTTTTAAAACACGAGAGAGAACCAACTCATTAAAAATCTAGCTAAAGCAATTCTTATTCCATTATTCAAATGTCTATTACATCATTTATTAAAACTACTACTATCATAGCTGAATTATGAACTAAAATAAACCATAACTAAAAACCCAATGTCTGACAATAAAATAAAAGCAATTAAAATAAAAGCAATTACTGGATATGACGACTTAGTTATTCCAAAACTCTACGAAAACTTTCCTCCAATCCCATGTGCTTGTCTACATTTGTTCATTTGCATAGGCTCCGTCCCCTTCACCTACATAACCTGTAGGGAGAAAACTGAGTTAAAAGCAAGATCCTCTAGTGGCTCACACAATAAGAGTAAACAAAGATGAGATGGCATTATAATGATATTTCTTATGAATAATAAACTGGCATAGGCAAAGCCGTTAATAAATATGGAGAAGAAATAGGGTAATAATACGAATGCAAATTAAAGAAATATCACCGGTTCATGGTATATATAAATATACCGCAATCCAAGTTATGTTATAGATATAGACCGCAGTCCAATTTCCTCTTATATATAACTAATTTCCTCTTATATATAACTGTACTGCAATCTAAGTCATTGTATTTATAAATATACGGTAAGCAATGTCCTGATATATAGAAATATACCGCATATCAGTTGTCAAATTTTTTTATTTTATTTCCGACAGTTATTTAACAGTTCTAAAATATAGGCAAGGGGAGGCAAGAACATCATCATACGAAACAAGATTGTAAAACCAAATAATTCTTGAAACCATTATTAATAAAAATATCATCGCCCAAATTTTAACCTAAAAAACTGAATTTTTTTAATAATCATCTCCCACATAAATTCCAATGACTCCATTGTTTTATTTGATTTAGGGAAACTTATATGCTTCTTTCATCAGAATCACAAATGCCTGAAGGGGTTTGGCTCTCATGGACTTGTAATCTTCTCCTTTTAGCACGGATATATGCTTCTTTCATCGAAAACCACACGTCTCAGCCTTACCTTCTGGTGGCATTCGAAGACGACAAGGACAGAGGGGTGACGACGGACGGAGGCGTCAAGGATAGGGAGTATTTTAGTCAGAGAGAGAGAGAGAGAGAGAGAGAGAGAGAGAGAGAGAGAGAGAGAGAGAGAGAGAGGTGGTGCGATTTTGATCACTTCAATCAACAGGTGGTGCAGCTAGAAACATTGCTGCTTTTTCCCCATGATAAGTGTAGGAAGATTTTGGACGATTATGCAAGGGTATTCCAAGAGAGGAAAAGATGAAAATGGGTTTGGCAGTATATGTTGGGTATTTAAAGAGAAGGTGATCCTAAACTTCCAGTCTTCAGGCTTTTAGAGTAGTAAGGATTAGTCGAAAATTTCAGCCGAAATTACTGAAATTTCGTCTGAAATTTGGTAATAAATAATTTAATATTTTTTAATGGTGTGCCGGATTTCGGCCGAAATTTTGAATATTTCGAAATTTCTAATGAAATTTTGGTTTCAGTGAGGGCCAAAACGCATATCGAAACTGAAATTTAAAAACATGATACTAACATTATCGCAAGGTCTATTGAGAATAGGCAATGGAGAGTTTAAACCTGTGTTCTGGGCCAAACACAATACACAAGTTTATACTCAAATCCATCTAGCTTATGACTGTAAATTTCAAATTGAGCAGTGCTTTGTAAAGAAGATAACCATTCCCTCTTCAATCTCTTGTTTCTCTTTCACATACATTCTGCATTTCTTAGCATTAGAATTATTTATTTTATTTCCAAAGCATTGATAAACTAACCAAAGGACGTTGGATGACAGCCCCTTCTTTGATATGAGATCTCTTTACCTTTTGCTTCCAACTTATTGCATCTCAGCATAGGAGATCTTCATACTTTGTCTAGAGTTACTTTTTCCTTTTTCTCCTCCCCGCGGAACATAGTTTGAAAACTCCTCTGCATCATCGTGAACTCCCCCGAGTTGACTCCCTTTTACTTCGGACGCGTTTTAGGCCTAGTCCGCATTTGCTCGACAAAGTCAATCAAAACTCCTTTCACTCTCGAGATGTAACGGCGTCAACTAAGTACTCAACCACGTCGTGCCAAGTCGACTAGGTTTTGCTTTGGCTTCTTTTTGACCCGTATCAACATTTCAAAACATTGTTGCAGAAGCTCGTTCTTCTTCCACCTTGCCAAATTGCTCAATTTTTGTTAGGGCTTCTTCTTTCTTAACATTAATCTTGCCAAATGAATATTCGTACCAAGATTGCGACATAAGGTCTAGAATTTCAAATTTTTGCCATAATTGGTATCCTTTCTAACCGTCCATAGAGGACATCAGGCACGTTATTTAACCTTTGGTTTAAATATGGGATATTTCAAATACGTGTCTATTGGTTTAATTGTTTTGCAATTGGCATGGCTTGAAGTTGCATTGGATTATTGCCCATCAATAGATTTTTTGGCTCCTGATTTGTGCCATGTTGCTGATGTTTTTTCTCAATTATAATTATTTAGTGGATATCTGTTAGTCTTTAACCTTTCTTGTTTTTAAATGTTGCAGAAGCAGTACAAGTGTTATACTCTCCCACTTGCAGTATCCATTGTGATGTCAGGACAATATGAAGATGATTTGGATAATTCTGAAGATGTTGTGTATACTGGTCAAGGTGGTAATGATTTACTTGGCAGAAAGCACCAAGTTAAGGATCAACTGATGAGTCGTGGTAACTTGGCATTGAAGGTATGTATGTGAAACCTCCATCTATTTCTCTTTTTGGACCTCCCCCCCCCCAAAACACACCCACCTTCCAGTTGTTCTCATGTTATCTGGAGATCTTTGACATGCCCTATTGATTGCCAATATCTCTAACAATACCTTTTGTTTTTATTGTTTGAACTTATGAAGTCATTATTAATTCAAATTATCATGTGAACAATACTTGGAGTTATCCTAGTTATGGTGTTTAATATTATTATATTCTTTAGGGACTTGCTAGCGTCCATCGCAAAAGGCATTTCACGAATGGTCTGTTGCATGTCAGAGCAGCCAACTCATGAATGAAGACAAAATCTGCTAAAAGGTCAGCCTTGGTGGCTGCCAGACATTCCCCGAACTAGCAAATCTCCTAGACTACGGTTAACGATCTAGGCTATTTTGAGGAATACATAGCCTTGATCCTCAAAATAGATAACTGTCTCGAATTAAGAAATCAATGTGATCTCAACGATTACCATCATGCACATTTTGAAATATGATGCCTAAATCGGGACATGTGGTAAACCTGTCCTTCAACCTATCAAATCCTATGACCATTGTTTTCAACTCGTGACTCGATTTCTTAATTTTATGACTCGTAAGAGTTTTCGACAAGAACAAAAATTTAGATGAAAAAATACAATTATATATCAAAAGAAGAAGCATTTGAAAAATATAACCCAATAGCTCATAGATAAAGCACTAATCTAAAAATACAAATGCTTGTAACTTGCATGCACAAAATTAATTAAGTTTTGGTTGGAACTTCTTCCTGGGTGAAAACCCTTGCTTTAGATTTGTATCTGCCCATGATTTATAATATGGTTGGAAGGAGATTTGTGGTGGTTCAGGCCATGAACCCTAGATTGTCCAAGACCGGGAGCCTCCCGCACATGGTTTTTTGAAGCAAAACTTTGACGGGTCTAGCATTTGGAACCCTGGTCCTGCCGTCGTTGGGGGAGTATCGAGGAATGAATTTGGAGCTATGAAATGGGCTTATACGAATCCCACTGGAGTCGTAGATGCTAACGAAGCTGAAGTGCGTGCTATCTACCAAGGAATATGTTATCTTGAGAATGAAGATTTGAATAAGGTAGTGTAGAAGAGACTCACTCAATGTGATAAGGTGGCGTAGTGGCTGCCATTCCTTCCCTTGGAGATTTGCCTCTTTCTTTGATGAGATCCAAGACAGGGTGCAGGATGCATCGATTTCTTTCCATCATGTGGCGAACCCTTCCAGTGGGGTTTGTTCTTATCTTTCTTTTTCTTTCTTTCTCTTTATTTGTATAAGCCCCCCCTCAAATGTTTTTTTTCGCATTTAATGCAATTGCCTAGCATTAAAAAATATTAATAATTAAGTTATAAGTTCCAACTTCCAAGTTTTCAGCAATCAAAACAAGAAAGCCCAGGCCCAATGACTCGACTTTACTCATAAGAGTCTTATTTTTTTGACTCGACTAGCAGCGGCTAGTAAGAGTCTACAACAGAGGTGAGTCACCCATGAGACTCGGCTCAATTCGAAAGCCCAACGACTCGACTCGACTCGAAAGCCCAACGACTCGACTCGACTCGAGAGTTGCCTCGTATGACTCGTAAGAGTTTGACAACTATGCCTCTGACCTTAACACTCATAGACTGTAAGACCATAACCGCACGGCTTTGGGACTTAATGGCCTTATTCTCTACTTCCGCATGATGATTGAGGACGAATGTGTTTTCTTTGAGGAATTTTATTCACTTAGTGTCCCTTTGACTTGATTTCTTTTATGAATGAAGGCATTTCAACGCTTAGTGGTCTGAACATAATACAAACTCTTGCAGTAACAAATAATACCTCCAATGAAATAGTATCTGTATAACAACGTATAACTCTTTATCGAAAGTGGAATACCGATGTTTAGTCTAGTGAAATAGTATATGTATAACAACGCATAACTCTTTATCAGAAGTAGAATATCGATGTTTAGCCTCATTAAGTCTCTAGCTAAAATATGCTACAGGGTGGCCTTCTTGACTCAATACACCTCCTATTCCTACTCGTGATGCGTCACATGAAGCCTCGAAAACTTTAGCAACGTCTAGATTAGCTAGGACATGAGCCACGCTTATCTTTTGTTTGATATTCTGGAAATCTCTGGTGGCAACAGAGGTCCAACAGAACTCTCCTTTTTTCATATATTCCGTGATAGGAGACATAAGGGTACAGTCGTACAGAAACCCTTTACAAACCTTTGATAGAAGATGCTCAATCCATGGAAACTTCAAACTTGTGTAAGTATCTTAGGGATCGACCACTTATTAACCACCCTTGCCTTTTTAGTGTTTGCAGAGACACCCTGTTCCGAGACAAGGAAAGCGTGGAATATCCCCTGGGTTTACCTAAATGAGCTTTTCTTGATATTCGCATAAAGTTTTGCTGCTCGAAGAATCTCAAGAACTCGCATAAGGTGTTACAAATGTCCTCATTTCGATCTATTATAAGATATCTTCATGAATTTAGTCGGGGTTTCGATAACTAGAAGGGCATGGCTAACCACCTATGCAATCCGCCGAAGGTTTTAAAGGCGGTTTTTCGTTCATCGCTGAGAAGAATTAAAATCTGGTGGTACCTACTTCGTGAATCGATCTTACTGTACCAACGAGACCTTGCTAATAAATCTATCATATCGTCAAGACAGTGTATCAGAAACTTGTACTTGTCTGTAATCTTATTTATGGTGCGATTGTCAATGCACTTATGCACATTCTGCATGACCCATCTTTCTTGTGTGTTAGCGGCGCGGGTACAACACAAAGGTTAAGGTTATCTCGGATCACACATTGCTCTAATAATTAATTGACCTGTCGGCGTAACTTTGTTCGCTTAAGAGGATTCGTGCGATAGTATGCAAGATTAGGTAGTTGAGATCCCAGGATCGAGTCTATTGTATGTTGAATGTCTCGCAAGGGTGGTAATTATGCAGGGAGCTCATCATGAATTACATTGTGAAACTCCTGTAGTAACTGAGTGATCTCAGGTAGGAGGTCAATTGTCTGCTCTGATGAGAGCCGAAGAGCTTGATCTACGAATGCCAACCTGTAACATGTATCCTTAACTGTTTCTTCAAACTCATTACGGTATTGGATATGAAGACTTTTTTGTTTGGTTGGCTTTGAAGATGAACTCGGCTTGGAACCCCAATCTTTACTCGTAGATCATGCCGGTTCAGCCTAATTACTTTACCAGTTGTCATGGTTGGATTCTAGGCTTGTTTGGTCACTGCCCCTAATCGCTTGAAGCTTTAAAATCCTTTTGAGCATGTTTGGTTGCAAGGCAAAGACTTGGAGGGTAGTGAAATACGTAGTCAACTGGAAGGAGACAATCATTGGATTTGCCTGGAACTCTCCTTGGATAATAGAGGTAAGTAATGTTTAGTTGTCTACGTCATACATTTGCATTATGGGGTGTCATTACCAATATAGATATATACAGTTGGGGCTCTTATATCTTATATTCCTGGTGGAAGCATTTTATAAAAAATATTAGAGTATATTAAGTAATAGAAAATAAGTGTATCACCCGATTTTTCTTGCAATCTAACTACCCCTTATCACCCTGGCTCAAATTTCATTTCTTTTTTAGCATCTAATATTGAGACTCTGAGAGAGACAAGGAGAGGGTTAGACTTGTAGCTCAATGACTGAGGCTTTTTATCTCAACTTTGAGGTCGCATGTTCAATCCCAGCTGACCTACCAAAAAAAGGAGAGGTTGGGAGGAGAGAGATGTGCGGTCTTACACATTATTTGGGAGAGATGAGTTGGCGGTCTTACACTGTGAATTTTGAAACCTATTTTCTTTTCTATTTTCTTTCTTCTCTCCCCTTTTTTTCTCTCCCTTCTCCTATGTTGAACCTACATACAGTATTGTTAAGTAAATATAATTCGAACAATACTTTCTAAGAAGGTACTCTATTATATCTTATTCGCTACTTTTTTTTCCTTTATTAAGTATTAGAAATAAGAGATTATAAGTTAGTAATGCAGGAACAATGTCGGTTCTTGGTCTAGCAATAGGATATAAGAGATTATAAATTTATGGAGCATTAATTTTGAGAGACCCAACTGTGTTTATATATATATATATATATATATATAGAGAGAGAGAGAGAGAGAGAGCATCATTTCTAAGAAATTGAAGCAAAATTCCACCTTTTCTATGAAATTTGGCTTGGATATCATTAGGAGGGGACAAGGGTGACACATTACCAGACATGCAATTATTAGCCAGATGATCCATATCCACAATCAGAATGATTAGATCTCACAGATCGAAGCCCTAGAGCTTCAAAGACATGATTGGATCAATTTAGACACTCAGATCAACCACCAAGCCATCAGATTAAGCGTAAGATGGCCTGGAACCTCTGTCAAACCTAAGATATTGCTTGATCACCCCAGATTGTCCTCAGATCAAAATGTTGTTCATACCAACGGCCCACGTTGATCACTGTGCTTGAAGAGTTTCTTTTTTATTATTATTATTACAATTTTTGTTTTAGGATTTTTTTCCATTTTTTCTTTATTAGGTATTAGAAATAAGAGATTATAAGTTAGTAATGTAAGAACAATGTCGGTTCCTGGTATAAATTTATGGAGCATTAATTTTGAGAGACCCAACTGTGTTTGTGTGTGTGTGTGTCTATATATATATATATATATATATATATATATATATATATATATATGAGGAAAAGGATTGTACGCTCTAGTGTACCAAGCTTATGGTACGCTCGAGTGCCAATCACATGTGGGCCCACTTTGTTAGGATGATCCAAACCATTCATTTGAAAGGTCCTTACATAGATGGGGTGTGTACCAAAAATCAGCTACATAGGATCATCCTAACCCATTCATTTGTTGAGGTCAAAATGGCCAGATACTGTTTGTCCACAAATCTGCCCATTTTTGCCCTCCACTTTTGAAGGGGTTAGGATGATTCAATGGAACTGATTTTTGGTACACACCCTATCTATGATAGGCCCTTGCAAATGAATGCTTTGGATCACCACAAAATTGTGGGACCCATGTGATTGGGCACTCAAGCGTACCATAAGCTTGGTACGCTCGAGCGTACAATCCTTTTCCTCTATATATATATATATATATATATAGAGAGAGAGAGAGAGAGCATCATTTCTAAGAAATCCAAGCAAAATTCCACCTTTTCTATGAAATTTGGCTTGGATATCATTAGGAGGGGACAAGGGTGACACATTACCAGACATGCAATTATTAGCCAGAGAAATCCTTGGGAGTTTCATGGGATGTTGATGGAGATGCATCTAGCCGTTCAATGGCCAGATGATCCATATCCACAATCAGAATGATTAGATCTCACAGATCGAAGCCCTAGAGCTTCGAAGACATGATTGGATCAATTTAGACACTCGGATCAACCACCAAGCCATCAGATTAAGCATAAGATCGCCTGGAACCTCTGTCAAACCTGAGATATTGCTTGATCATCCCAGATTGTCCTCAAATCAGAACGTCGTCCATATCAACGGCCCACGTTGATCACTACTGTGCTTCAAGAGTTTCTTTATTATTATTATTATAATTTTTGTTTTGGACGAGAATTAGTTAGGTTGGTTATCTGAGTTAGCTAGGTTTTATGCAGGTTTAGAAATTTTAGGTCTTTTGAGACTTTTTAGGAATTTTAGAAATTTTAGGGAAGTATAGAAAATTAAGGAATTTTCAGTATTTTTAGGAACTTTAAGATGGATAAAAATTTGGAGATATTTTAGGAAGTTTATTTACTGTTTTAGACGAGTTAAAATAGGAAACTTGCAATGCAAAGTTTATAGATTCCCATGCAAAGATGCAAATGAATTTGGGTTGATTTGAATAAGAAATAAAGTAGAAATTTATTTGGAGATTTGCTCCACCTATCGTCCCCATCTTTTCCTTAGAATCATAGCTGCAAAACTTAATTTCTTTTCTAGTTTTCATCTCGATCCCTATTAATTTATGCTTGCTCATTACCATGAGAAAATAACCATAGGAACAACCTTCTTCCAGCTTCAATCACGACAATACACCACTACAATCTACCATCACAATCCGCCCATCAAGGTTCATCGCCAAAGTATCCGCCGATTGGAAGCCCATCAAAGAACTGCTTCATCTTCAGCTGATTACAGTTGAGAACAACCCAAAGAAGAGTCCTTGCTGCTTAGACATGCCTTCATCTCACCCGAACCCAAACCATCACCCAAATTTCACCCGAACAGTCCCAAAAATAACCTAATACCCATCAGCCGTAAATAACCTAATACCCATCAGCCGAGTACCATAATCCTCTCCCAACAAACCAGCCAACATACCTTTTCACAAAGAAAATCAATTGTAAAACCAGCCAAACCTCCTTAGTTTTAGGCATTTTTCATAGCTCATCTTTTCGACTTTTGTCTTTCAGATTTTGAACATATCCAGGGTTTCTAATTTTCACGGATGAGATAAAGGTAGTCAGAGATAAAAAACATCGATCAAGGTGATAAAGTACCTAACCACACATACATGAATTTGAATATGAATTCTAATAGACTGTTTGTCTTAGTGAACAATTGCTTGTTGGGGTGACAGAGTACATGTCGTTTTCCTTCATAGGTGGAACCTAGAGGTAGAGCCATATACACCATTTCTGAAAATTGCCAATATAAATGCAATCTACACATCGATTTAGTAAAGAGGCCAACCTGCGATAGAAAGAATGCACGAACTGAGGTTATTTTCGCAACAGGATTTGTTAAAACCTCAGTTTCAACTCCATACTCTTGTGTGTATCCCTTTGCCCCTCTGATTTGTCTTTGTACACTAAAATTAGAAAAACCAAGCAAATGGTAAACTCTATCCTTAACAAACCGCTCTATCAGTTCCTTGGATATTTGGCTCAAATATTATGTCATAGTTTAGAAGAGTTTTCATTCAACTGACTTTGTTTATTATTAGTATTTTCCATCATATCATTCATGTACAAGGAAAATAAAGTCTGAACAAAAGAGCTATCAAATTTCAAATTATAAAGACTTCCCTCTACAATACCGAATCCAATCATATGAGAACCATGGAATAGAGAAAAACTATTATTGTCAAAAGTTTATATCCATATGAATAAAGTTTAGAAACTGAAATAAGGTTTCTTTTTATAGCAGGGCCATAAAAAGTATCCTCTAAATCCAAAATGAAACTACTCTACAGAATAAGACTAATTGTCCAATGGCTTTGATTTCTGTCTTTGTTCCATTTACTGCTTTAATGGTCTGCTCCTCTCTTTTGTGTCTCTGACTTGTAAAGAATTCCTGCATGGAATTTGAAATATGAATAGTCAATCAAGTAGATATATTCACCAAGTGTTTCTAGGAGCATGTACTAAAAAGACTCATGACGAAAAAAGATTAGAGGTTTACTTTCCTTTTTTAATCACTCTTTATACTTAGGGCATCCATTGGTCTCCCTCTCCTCCTCCATGTCAGCCTGAGACGTATTCCAAGCTCATGATTCAACAAATCCCCCGTAGGAAAATCCTTAGCGGTTGCCGCGTCGACACGATTGCCCTCTCACGATTCCCTCTTGTAGAGCAGTTCACCACTCTCGGATGGGAAGGCATCCTTACATATGAAGATCCATGGTACGCATGTCCCTCTTTATTTTATGATTTTTACACAAATCTCCGAGTTTCCATAGAAAATGTAACTCTGATTTCAAAAGTTAAGCACCGTAGGGTTAAACTCACCCTTTCTAAAGTTGTAAACAGTTTTCACCTTTCAAATGACGGGCCGGATATTTATTTTTGGGCAGACGATGGCATTGCCTCCACTGGCATTCCACAGTCCACCGTCTATAGTGCCATTTGCAAAGCCTACGACCCATCCACTATGGTCAAACCCAATCACCTCTCTGAAACCGCTCATATTTAACACCTGCTCATTTACAGTAACATCACTCCTAGGGCTAGTTGCAAGGATGAAGTAGGCCCTCTCGAGGTGTTTATGACCTTTGTCCTTCTCACTAACACCGCTGTCAACCTTGCGTATATCATTATCCGCCACATCTCGTGTTCAAACAAAGGCACACACTCATCTTCCTTATGGCCTTCTACTCAATCGTCTTTTTACTTATCTTGAAATTGACCTTGAAAATGAAAAGACTTCTTCTGCCTCTGTCGATATAGACAAAACCACCCTTTGTCGTATGCGTATTCCTCAGGTTTTCCTCTATTTCGTATGTCGACTCGGATGCTCCTGAGGACACCCACGATGAGGACGACACCACCGCTCTTCCGGTTACTTATGTACTTCTCCTCCATAGTATTCCTACACCGGTGGTCCTACGCCTCCCAAGTTCACAGGCACGGCTTGTGATTTCGACATTCTGTACGGTGGTCTCCAAGTTTCCTTCGTGCATCACTATAATAGGCTCCAACACTCTGTGGAGCAACTGCGATTGGAGAACAAGGCCCAGCATGACAGCCTGTCCGGGTCAACTAAGTCGTTGTCTATTGATGTCGCGCATCTTCAGGAGGAATTTACCGCTTTTCAGGGGCGTTTCTATCCGCCACCATAACCACCATCAGAGGATTAGGACCTCGGGTCCTGTTGTGTTGTTTCTTACATGCCCTTTTTATCATTTGTGCTTTATTTAATTTTAAGTTATCTGTTGGCATGTATTAATCAGGTTCACATACTATTTTTTTTTACTTTTCTGCACGTAACACTTGATACTACTTGAGGTGCCCAATGGCTCCTCATTTTGGTTTGGTATGTTATTGGTATAGGAACTATAATCATCATTCACTATTTCCATCGATATTATCCATATTCCTATCATGTCGTGGTCACTTGGTATGATTGGATATATCTTTCTTATCACATGGATATGTGCTGCATCATGCTATTTTACTTATTAGTTCTTCGGATCTATATCTATTGCTTCATATTATGCTCCCTTTTTGCTTATGTCAAAAGGGGGAGAACTGTTAGTATTGATTGATGTAAAAATGGAAGCCTCCCAAGTCTCAAATGGCTACCATTCAGGGGGGAGCTTCAGTTGAGGGGGAGCAAAACTAACTTTATAATTATTCTCATTTCTCTCAATCAATCTGGGTTTGCCATCAATAAAAAAGGGGTAGATTGTAAGTCGAACGGCTATCGAACACTAAGTTTTGATTGGAATCAAACCCACAGTGATTTGTCACACCTGATGTCGCTTGCCTATGAAGTTACCAGGTATAACACATCACCTTCAAGCAAGGCGACTCGGACATTACAAGAGACCCATGGAACCTTGATGCACACACATTTGGAGTGAAATGAAGTTCGGAGACTCATGAAGACTAATGAAGATTCAAGAAGACAAGAAGAGAAGATTAGTTAAGTGAATCCAGATTGTAGAATCTCTCTTGTTTGAATTGAATGGTTTTGGCACTTAGGGAGTCCCCAATTAACCTTGGACATGTCTAGGAAAAACACTCCCCAAAGTAGTTTCACAGTCCGTTGAAAATTCCCCTCAGAAATATAAGTTTTGATTTCCAAGGAAATTACGGATGTCCGAAAGTTTGGTGGACATCCGTCTGAAACCTGAATAATCAATTTTAGATAACGACGGAATTGAGGAAGTTCAAGAAATTGGCAGACGTCAGTCTAAGAATTGTTTTGAAAAGAAAATTTTATCGAGCAAATGCCAGACGTCTGGGAAATTTGCCGACGTCCGTGACGGAATTGGGCGCACTTTGGAATTTCAAATTGGACATGTCTAGGAAAAACACTCCCCAAAGTAGTTTCAAAGTCCGTTGAAAATTCCCCTCAGAAATATAAGTTTTGATTTCCAAGGAAATTACGGATGTCCGGAAGTTTGGTGGACATCCGTCTGAAACCTGAATAATCAATTTTAGATAACGAGGGAATTGAGGAAGTTCAAGAAATTGGTAGACGTCAGTCTAAGAATTGTTTTGAAAAGAAAATTTTATCGAGCAAATGCCAGACGTCTGGGAAATCTGCCGACGTCCGTGACGGAATTGGGCGCACTTTGGAATTTCAAACGGCACTATTTGCTGGACGTCCGGACTTCGTCCACGACGCCTGTTAAGACAAAAAACTAGGGTTTCTTCTGTGACACTCATACATATACATCATTAAAAATCCTAAAAAAACAACTCTTGTAATTTTGAGCATCAATTATCAAGCCTTAACTCCTACCTACACTTCCTTTGCCTATTGATTGAAAGAGAGTCAACATTAACTACTCTTTAGTGCCGTTACTTTCATTCCTCAAGAGAGATTCATTAGGGGTTTGTGAATTGAGTAAGACAAGAGTTAATCTATTATCTTCTATCTTTGTACTAGCCTAAAAGAGAGTCAAGTGAGCTTTCACTTCTTCATCTCATTGTAAAAGAAGGGTTGTGACCCTCAGAGAGTTCGAAGACAAGTTGTTTGTAAGGAGGCCTTGGACCCGGCTGTAGTGTGGTGTTTGGAATAGTGAAGAAACCCAAGGACGACAAACTTGGAAGAGTGGAGTAGGTCTTTTGAGAAGACTGATCACTATAAATCTTGGCGTTCATTGTGGTGCGGTTCTTGCTATATCTCTCATTGCTTCTACTTCTTGGTAATATCTTTAACTTTACTCTTTACATCCTCAAAGTAACTAGGGATAAAATAATTATTAAAGAGGTTTTAAAAGGTGTTTTGATAAAGCTAAGTTTTTAAATACAATAAAAGTTTTTAAACCTAATTCACCCCCCTCTTAAGTTGCCGAGTTCATTTTCAAATCCTAAGGCCGTCTAGAAGCGCTCTTGTTTCTACTATCATATTAGTACTTTTTTCATAATACAAATAGGCTATTATAACCTTTGCAAAGGCATCTCGGACTACCCCTCCACCACCAGATTCTCCCGGATTCCCTTTTGTTGCCCCGACTGTATTTAGTTTGAAAAAACTTGCAGGAGGCCGTTTCCACCAAATCCAACTATCTTTGGTACACTTCGGAGGCCGGTTTTAATACCCAACTGTGCTAAGCCTAACATCTCAAACATGGAGGGCCTTTGTTGTTATTTCCACAAAACCCAACTGTTATTTCACACTTCCCTGTTGATTCCCTTGATGCTTCCAGAACCTTTGATGTCTCCAGCTTCCTGAGAGCCTTCGCTTCCCACTTTCACTTCCCACATTGGTCACTATGCCGAATCAAACACGCTCGAAATCTGACCATGTCGAAAAACCTAATAACTTTAGTTTATGTTAAAGCTTGTGTTTTTCCAAACATAGTGTAACCCCAAGGGCTCCCAAAGGCTTAATCATTTCACTCATGTTTTGATGATTAACAAACACAAATTGAATAGTTCTCTCATGGAATAATTTGTTCCCTTGAGTATTGTCTTATAGACAGGTTATTCACAGGTTGATTCATGCTAGCACAACACTAAACATGACCTAATGCTTAAGAAAGATCTTTCAAGGACAAAGAGCTTAAATATATTTGTACCAATCATATCTTGTAGGTACAACCAAGGAGGAGCTCGAACTCAATCAGCTCAAGCATTTGAACAAGCAAAAAAAGATCATTTAAGGCCTAAGTTGAGGATCAACATGGGCCAAGGACATAGGAGCTTGAACACAATGGTGGCATCATCCATGGAAGGTGTCAAAGTAAGAAGCTCGAATTAAAGATCCCACAAGTGAGCCTTGCACTCAAGTGAAGATAAATTGAAGGCTAAGTAAAGAGGCATTCAAGAGAGTGAGTTTTCTATGGTAGAATATATTTTCTTCTCTCTTGGATTTTTCTCTTGGTCAAGGCACACTCAAATATCTCCTAATGTGTTTTCAAAATTAGGCCAATATTACTTAATCAAGTTCGTAAGCTAACTAAAGAATTGAGAAATCATTATTTCCATCTAACTTTATTAAGAGATGATAAAACCAGGGTGAACTAGAAATGTTTTCAAAAGGCTAAAATTTTTATAAGACAACCAATTCACCCCCTCTTGGTTGCCAAACTGGATTTCATTTAGACACCTACGATAAGGATATAACGTAATTGTTCAGGCTTCAATTACTAACATTCCCAATCTCAGGTCTTCGGAATGCTAAAGAATAATAGAAACAACTTAAAAGAACATAAAAAGATCGATAGAGGCACATAACCTTTTCAATGTCATATCTTCCGAATTCCTAAGAATAATAGAATCAACTTAAACAATATAAAGTCTTAATTAAAAAGAATATGTCTTTAATATACGAAGTCATTTAAATAATGGAATTTATAGAATTACAAGGAAATACAAGGGACTGTGTATTTATATACAAAGTTATTTAAGTTAATATCTTTAATGTCTATCTACTTAAGATTTACATGTAAATAGGAAAATACCCCCCATTTGGATTTGGGAGATTATATTTTCACCCTGCCTGCACTACGCATGCGCTCCCCTTATAAGGTGATTTGACGTGAACAATGTGCAACTTTAACACTTTTTGACATCAAATCACCTTATAGGGGAGCGCATACGTAATGCAGGGGAGTTGAAAATATCATTCCCTTGGATTTATTAAAAATAGTCTCACGACAAAAATCTAGAAGTCAAGAAGTTAACTTTCTAGTTATAGTACAAAAGCTAAAAATTCATAAATTCTATCGTGTGCAAACATTAAATCCAAAACATCCCATACAAAAGATTTCATAACCTGGTCTCCAAAAAAAATTCATCTAGTAGGGCATCGGTTAACACAGGCATTTCAGATAACAGTGATTTTCCTTTAAGTACATTTAGTATGCAAATTATGATGGTTGGATTCAAGTTGCCTATGCTGGTTGGAAACTAGAATTTACTTATTGTTAAATGTTGGAATTTTTAAATTATTTTGCGCTTCCCCATTGATTCCCTTCATGCTTCTAGATCCCTTCACACTTCTATCTTCCCACCTTCTGAAAAAGCCTTCGCTTCATGCTTTCGCTTCCCACACTAGCAACTATGTCGTGATCATACAAGCCCGAAATCTGAACATGTCGAAAAGTCTCACAACTTTGTTTTATGTTAAAGCACATGTTTTTCAAACTTAGACGCCTAAGATTGGGATATAAAGTAATTGCTCAGGCTACTGGTACTAACATTTTGAATGTCAAGTCCTAGAAATGCTAAAGAATAACATAAGCAACATAAAAGAACATAAAAATAACTAGAATAGCATAGCCTTCCAATGTTAAGTCTTCAGAATTCCTAGGAATAATAGAAGCAACTAAAACAATATCAAGATCAACAGAAGCACATAACCTTTCTAAGAATCCATACCCTGAAATAACATCATGCGGATGAAACAAAGCAAAGAATAGCATCAAAGTCTTGATTTCTAGAGTTTCTAATTACCAGACTGAAAAAGTAAAAGCAGGTGTAGAGAAAAAAGAATTGGACGATCAAATACCCAGTCTATTTTGCCGACCATCATGCCGGAAGTTCTAATCTTTGGTTTTTTCACCCATCCCTCTGGCAACCACTCAAGCCTCTCTAACACAGTACGTCGACGCTTTGTCGTCGGGGTCGCTGGAGACCGTACACCTCCTTTTCCGGAGGGGTGATTCATGTTAGCGTCCGTACCTGGATTATTCGATGAAGGAGGAAGCGCTATTACGTCGTCGGAATCGTCTACCAGTGTCGAAATATCGTCGACTTTGTTGTCATCTTCTTTCACTTCTTTAGCCTCATTAACATTGAATGTGGCCAGTGGGGAAGGTGTGGAGTTGGAGTCCATTTCAGATAGACTTTGGGGGTTAGGGAAATTGTGAGTCAGTTGAGAGTGGATTTTCCAGTTTTTATATTAGGAGAATGGGTTGGCGGAGTCTAAAACATACCGCTCTTCTTTCTTATTTAGGTTGACGTAAGGGGCGTACGATAGAAGAGGCGGTAAAAATTAAATGAATAGCATATGTTTGGTAAGTTATACCTAGTGAGATTTGATGGTGATTCTATTATTAAGAGATAAAGTGTACTGAGACTACATTTGAAGGGACGCAATAGAAAAACTACAAAATCTACAAAGATCTACAAAATTTCACTTCCACTGCATACGCAGATTATTTTTTAAGGTTCTTTTGGGGCGGTGATAAATTCAGTCCCTTGTAAGACTCTCTCCCTCCTTGGGCCCACTTTACATAATTAAAAATGAATTTTTAATTGAACATTCACTTGCGGCCACCAGATTCAAAGATCCAAACCGTTCATTTGTTGGGCCACAACTTAAGTAGGCCTTGCCCATAAAATCAACTCCATAGGATGATCCAAACCCTCCAATCAATCTCTCTAGATCGGAGGGTTAGGATCGTCATATGGAGATGGTTTTTGCTGAAAGGCCACTTATGTTGGGGTCCATCAAATGAATAGTTTGAATATTTGAATCATGTGGGCCACAATGAATTTCCTAATGAATATGCGTTATATGTGGAAGGAAAAATTTCCATGTGACGTAGGAAAAATAGGGAAATGTCCGATTGAAGTCACCCAATTTCAACATGTCCATTTCGTGTTGACGCCCATTTCCCGCCTGAAAAATGGAAGAAAATGCCCCTTGTCAAATCAAAGCTTTTACTTACTTTCCTTGCAAGTAAACCATATTTTCATCTTCTTCTTCACTCCAACCTATTTTTACAAGAAGAAAGAAGAAAACCTCAACTGTATAATCACCATGTTTTCATCTTCTTCTTCACTCCAGCCCATTTTTACAAGAAGAAAGAAGAAAACCTCAACTGTATAATCACCATGTTTTCATTTTCTTCTTTATTCCAACCCATTTTTACAAGAAGAAAGAAGAAAACCTCAATTGTATAATCACCATGTTTTCATCTTCTTCTTCACTCCAACTCATTTTTACAAGAAGAAAGAAACAAACCTAAATACGTAAGTGGAAATTTTTTTTTTAGTTTTTTTATGTAAATATTGGATAACCGTTATCTATAATGGTTTTTCCGGCTTACTTTTCGGAGAAGATGGTGGGTTACATTGATAATCCGTCGTTTAGATTTGATACCCCCTATAAATATTGGATAACCCCCATTTATATTTGGAAACATTGTTTTTCTTATGATCTGAAACCTATTTTAAAACTAATAACTGATAATTGAATTTTTTAGTTTCATTTTGTTGGTGTGTTCTGAAGAAGTTGGTATGGAATAAATTGATAACCTCAGTAAAGAATTGGATAACCCTTGTTCTAAATTGATAAGCTCAGTATAAATTGGATAACCTCTGTATAGAATTGAAAATCTCAGTATAAATAACCTAAGTATAGAATAAACATCAGTATAGAATTGGATACCTCAGTCTAAAATTGATAACCTCATTAAAGAGTTGGATAACCCTTGTTTCTAATTGATAACCTCAGTATAAATTGAATAAACTTTGTATAGAATTGGATAACCTCAGTATAGAGTTGGATAACCTCAGTATAAAATTGATAACCTCAGTAAAGAATTGGATAACCCTTGTTTCTAAATTGATAACCTCAGTATAAATTGGATAACCTCTTATAGAATTGGCTAACTTCAGTATAGATAACCTAAGTATAGAATAAACATCAGTATAGAGTTGCATAACCTCAGTATAAATTGAAAACCTCTGTAAAGAATTGGATAACCCTTGTGTCTAAATTGGTAACCTCAGTATAAATTGGATAACCTAAGTATCTATACGTAATAACCCTTGCTTATATGTTCAAATTTGACTTGAAATTGTAATGTTTTTACATATGTGTTTCAAAACTACCTTGTACACAATTCATAGTTTCTATCTCAATAATATATAGCAGATAGACCTTGTATCCAATAGATAACACCTTTGTGTATTTCATAACCCCTTGGTTAGAGCTGTCAATCTGCTTGCAATTGTGATATTTGTATTGTATAGTCTTTATAATTTGTTCTATACTTGACATAAGGGATCCTTCTTGAAATTGTTAATGTATGCAATAGGTAAGCTCTATTTGTCCCTTATAACCTCTCTTTATAACTGATAACCTTATTGAATTTTTTATCTTTACACATGATTGAAATTGTGTTCATTTCGTGTCGTTGGAGGTATTCGTAAATGCCTGAGTTTCTTTTACACTATGATGGTTATTTGAAGGATGAAGTTTCTTGGGAATATGTCGGAGGGAGGAAGTCATTGATTTCGGTGAGCCGTCAGATTAGTTTGCTAGATTTTGAAGATCTTATCCGCAAAACAATGGGGAGTATAGGTAGGGAGGTGTTACTATCAATAAAATCTCGAGACATTGTTGATTGTACATAACCACTTTAGTTGATGTTGGTAATGACGATATCCTCCAGTCTCTGATGAAGAATTTTGACAAAGATGCGGTCAATTCTGTGATGCTGTACATAACCCAAAGTAGAAGCCCCGAGGGTATTAATTCAATGAATATGTGTATGCTTCCCCCAAACAATGTTTGTATCCCCCCTATGCTTCCCCCGAACAATGTGTGTATTTCTGAACCCTCTCATCACCCACCAATACCTTCTGTTTCGATTCCACCTCTAAGGGATAGAGAACGCCGAAATTTGAAACGCCCAATCTTGGAAGTAGATTTGGAAAAAGACTTTGAAGATGAATTTGTTAGTGTTACAGGAGGTGTTAGCCCAAGGGTTCTTATGGGTTCATTCAATCACCTTGTTTTGATGATTAACAAACTCAAATTGATTAGTCTTTTATGGACTAATTGTTTGCCTTTAGTGTTGTGCTATAGACAGGTAATTCACAGGTCAATCCATGCTAGCACACACCATTGATGGCCTATGCTTGAAGATGAACCATACATGTCAAAGGAGCTTGAGCATACTTGGATCAATCATGCCTTGGAGGGATAAACCAAGGAGAAGCTCAACATCAACCATCTCAAAGCATTGAACAAAAAAGGAAGATCAATGAAGGCCAAAGCTTGTCGATCAATAACTTACATGTCATATCGCCATTACACAATATAACGCAACACATGGCTTAAGGATCAACATGCAAAGGAGCTTGAACACATTGGTGGCATCATCTTTGGAAGAGCTCAAGTGAAGATCCTACAACCAAGCCAAGAACCATATTGAAGATCAAATGAAGATTGGCTCAAGAGTTCATTCAAGAGATTATCCAAAATGGTAGAATCTATTCATCTTTCTCTTGGACTTTCTCTTGATCAAGGCACATCTTAAAACCCCCTAAAAATATATTTTCCAAAGAGACTAACACACCCTTTAAGGACTTAAATGGCTAAGTGAATGGCCATGGTGGTGTACCAACATGTTGGGACCCATACCGTATTCAACACAACATTTAACAAAACAGATTTCCAAAGAAACAACCTGGACTAGCAACTAAATCCTATCAAAACTTGTTTAAATTATTGAAAATATTTTTAACAGATAGCTCTCATTTTTCTCATATCCGTAGAGTATAAGAATGTTGAAATCTGACGAGAAACGAATGAGATATGAATTTTCGAAGATAGGAGCTGAAATTTAGAAACCAGGTACGAAACTCTGTGGGTTTTCACGGAGCTCCGTGGAGGAACCTGTCCCAAAATAAAAAATGGGTAATGGTCACTGCGGAGCCTCTGTGGGTGCCTCCGTACTAGCCGTTGAAGACTCCCAAACGGTCATATTATGTTGGGACTCTATATATACCCATTGTATGTGTTCAAAACATGATGGTGAACATATTCCAACTCTAAGAAACCCTTGAAAATAATTTGGCCATTATTTTTGGGTAAAATCTCTCTCCATCTCACTTGTGCTTTGATCTTGAGGAATTCTTTTAAGATTGGATTAGGCGTTACTTGTAATCATCTTTGAGAGTGTATTGTGATCTTTACATTGTATTAGCCTACAAAGAGGCAAGAGAGCTTGTTACTTCTTCTCTTCATTGTATTTGGCAACAAAGGGCGCCGTATTTAAGACCCTTGGAGCTTAGATGCTCAGATTGTACTTTGCCGAAGGAATGCCGTATTTAAGTTCCTTGGAAGAAGACTAGTGGAATCCTCAAGGAGACAAACTTGAGAGGAGTGGAGTAGGTCTTGGGTTTAAGATCGAACCACTATAAAAACCCTTGTGTCAAGCCTCTTGTCTCTTCCTCTCTACTCTAGTGGTAAGTGTTTAACTCTTGTGGTTGAAGTTTATTGTTAATTTTGTTTTACTTGTATGAGCCATCCACAAAGTGTTTGTCAAAGGAACTAAAGAGAGTAGATTAACTAGGGTTCCACCAAGTGTTTGATAAAAGGCCTAAACGAAACCACTCATCCTAATCCATTATCTTGTTGTGGGATTTGCATTATATTTGTAATCTTTAATTATTTACCAAGTAAAGCTAAATATCTTATTTTTTTTAATCAAACTAAAACTAGTACAAACAAAGTTTTTAAATCCATAAAGTTTTAAAAGAAACCCAATTCACCCCTCTCTTGGGTTGCCTAAGTGGGATTTCAGGAGGTGATTCAGCCCAACCTAATGACAGTCAATGGTATTGTACTTCTTCAGGAATGTTTCAAGACCTCTTAAACAAAGGATTTACTGATGATCCGTGTATGAACAATGTGGAGTTTGCTGCGGACCATGCGGGGGAATATTTTGATGATAGACAAAATGAGGCAGCTCTGAACCATATGGAGTTTACTGCGGACCATGGGGGGGAATATTTTGATGATAGACAAAATGAAGCAGTTCCAGAAGCAGACATCAATGATGAGTTTCAAGATGACTTTTTTGTGAAGGATGGTCCGGTCGGATGTGATATTGGACAAGGCAAAGATGATGATGATGATTACAACGACGACGACGACGATTATGATCTTGAAGAAGACGACGATGATGATGCTGACGATGTTGTTGATAATCATCATGATGATGGTCGGAATGATGTCCATTGTGAAAACGTTGGTGTAAATCCGAGCGCAAAACCTATCGCAGTGGGTTCTCCTCCCTCTAGTCGGCTAAGAGGAGCGGAGGACATGTATGTTGGGGCCCATGATGAAGGTGTCGATAATCTTGATTTGATCAGTTAAAGATTGGGGCAATCTTTCCGAATATGAAGCAGTTCAAGAAGGCGGTTCGAGAGTATAAAATCCGGCAAAGATTAACATTCGTGAGAGTAAATTCCACCCCCAGGAAGTATGGCGTTCGATTTCAAGTAAGCGATTGCATATTTCGTATAACGGGCAATACTCATTTGAATTATGTGCTGGCTAAGACTTTTGTACCCCACCATACGTGTACATCGACGATAAGTGGCATTGATCACCCTCATGCTACATCTGCTTGGGTCGCAGGAGAATGCCTACGCTTATTCGCTCGTCCGGAAGACACGTCCACAATGCTCGTAATAGAATATATGAAGATGCAGTGGGGTGTGACTATAAGCTATCGAAAAGCGTACCACGCAATGAACATCATCAATGAAATTAAGTGGGGGAACGTATAGGACTCTTACCGCATATTGCCTGCGCTCTCGGTTGAGCTGGAGAGAACAAATCCCGGTAGCTTTGTTCGTGTGTTTCGAGCGAGAGAATTGCGTCCAAAGGGAGGCGATACGTTCGTTCGCATGTTTGGACATTTGGCCCCTGTATACGTTCTTTCAATCGAACTCTCAGACCTCTAGTTTTGGTTGATGGAACTCATCTGCGTGGAAATTATCATGGAGTCTTATTGATTGCGTGTGGGGTCGATGACAACAACAGATTATTTACCTTGGCATTTGCAATTGTGGAGAACGAAAACGAAGATAGTTGGAGCTGGTTTTTAACTTTGTTCAAGCAGAAAGTAATGCCTTCGGAGTCATACGTAATCACGATATACTCCGATCGCCAGAAGGGGTTGATGCAGGCGGTACCTGAAGTCTTATCACAAGCTCATCATAGTTACTGCATGCGTCACCTCACCGCCAATTTCTACTCCGAGTTCAAAGATGTCCTACTTAAGAGGTTATTTTGGAGAGCTGCCCGCACTTTGAGGGAGAGTGTTTTTAAAGATACCATGGATCAAATTAAGGCAAGGAATGAAAATGCTCACAAGTGGATAAGCGCAATTCCGAAGGAAAGCTGGGCTAGTTTTTATTTTACGGGAGATAGATATGATGTCATTACAACCAACAGATCGAAGTTGTTGAATGCATTTTCGAAGAACGCGAGGAAACTGCTGATTGCATCATTGGTGGAGCACACTAGATGGAAGACTTCTGACTTCTCTCAGAAACGTCGGGTATATGGTGATGAGTGGCGGACACAGTTAACCAATTATGCAGAAAAACATATCAGACTGGCAAAGGAAGAAAGCCTGTCTGGTTTACATGTTTTCGAAGTGGCGGACACAGTTAACCAAGTATGTGGCATATCGAGCTGGTTTACATGTTTTCGAAGTACGGTCCGTTCAAATTCAAGATTCTGTAAACTTGCATCTTCAAACGTGCAGTTGTCGTGTGTTCCAAACAATCGGACTACCATGCGGACATGCCGTGACAGCGATTGCCATCACAAAAGAAAAAAATCCGTATTCTTTCTGTAAGCCTTGCTACAAAGTGGATCGATATCGGCAGACGTATGATGAGGTGTTGTACCCCACATTAGATCGCACCTAATGGCAGGTCCCTCCTGAACCTTTCATGCAAGTAATACCGCCACGTCCAATACGACCACCTAGAAGGCCGCGAACGAGAAGAACGGATCGCGAATTACAGAGTGGATTACATTACAAGTGTAGCAAATGTGGACAGCCTGGTCACAACAAAAGAACTTGCAAAGAAACTACTATCGTAGCGCAGCTTGCTGACCATAGTGCTATTGGGGCTTCTACACCTATATTCAAAAGGTCGGGTGTATCTTGTCAAGCTCCGTTCTTTTCGTAGGGGCTTGATGTAAGTAATCATTTCTTTTGTGGATGAATTGAATATTTGTATACTCATTTTTTGATGTAATCAAGCTCCGTTTTTTTTGTAGGGGCTTGATGTAAGTAATCATTTCTTTTGTTGATGAAATGAATATATGTAGTCACTTTTTGTAAAGGCTTGATGTAATGATACAAAAAAAAAATGTTTCAAGATTGATTTGAGGTCTTCTCTTGCACTTGCTAAGATCTTGCCTTCCGCATGCTTTTTTAAATGACTTGAACTTGAATCATTTTGCCTTTGGTGAGCAATCTTGAGAGTACTTGTTGAGCAAATTGAGCTTGTTAATCATCAAGACAATTAATTGGGAGTACTTGTTGAACCATTGGGAATATAAGCCAAGATAGGAAATGTAAGCAAAACAAGAAATATAAAACCATACAAGCTGAAGAGCATAGGCAATGCGCATGTCGTATAAGGAGAAAGGCCATACATAACATACTTCCATACTCATCAAAACATAGCTGAGTATACTGCTAACCATGTCTATAAATACAAAGATAACCTAAGTAGCCTATACAGATCAACCTTAAGATCAAAAGCAGAGATAAGCCCAAAATGAGTGAACATCGGCTAGCGCTGTGATGAAAGGAGCATAATCTGACTACTACTCTGGAGGAGGTAGAGGGTGTGATGAACTGCCTGGATACTGTCCCCACTGGCCGCTGGAGAGGTACTCTCAAAATGATGTAAACTGGTCATCTATATGAGTACGGAGCTGCTGGAAGTGAGAGGTCATAGAGCACTCAAGTGTCTGCTGCAGGGCCAATAAATCATGATGGGTACATGCTGCCCGAGTCAGGTCCTGTGAACTATCCATGTCCGCGGTTGCCTGATCGTCCTGCTCCTCAACGTGCTAAGCTGCCTCATTGTCCTGCTCAACGTGATGAGCTGCCTTGTCTTCATCGTCGGGCTCCTCGTCCTCAATCTCTGGTGCAACAGCCAGCTCCATCCTGTTGATGGATCGTCCATCAAATGGAGCAGTAGGAGTGCAGGTCATCTCACTAGAAAGAGGAACACGATAGGCCTTGAAGATTGGGGTCAAAAGCATACCATAGGGCATGGACGAACGGGCCCGTCGAGGGGCTTCGCTCATGAAACGAAAGATAATGTTTGCTAGATTCGGGGGGCGACGTTCTAAGATGCAATAAATGATGAAGGCCTCAAGGGGCCGCAAGGCATCAGTTTGGGTTTGGAGAAGGGAATTTGGAAAAGAGATTATGAAGCATTTTTGCAGCAGGTTTGAGATGACCAAATCGAACGGGTATGTTTGGGTCATAATCATTGGCGATAGTCCTATAAACGGTGTCTCTAGAACGTTAGTTGTATCAATTTTATCACCTGGCCAAAAGTAGTCGCCGCTGCCTGCCGATGAAATGCCTAGGAGAGTACTAAACTGTCCTTGGTCCATCTTGATGGTAGTTTTCTTCACACGGGTTTCAGTTACATAATTTGAAGGTGAGATGCGAAGATTCACATAGAACAACTTAACTAAACGGGGGTACACAAGTTCATTAATTTGAAGGATGGGTGTCCAACCCAAGGTATCAAAGCAATAATGGAGATTGAATCGTTCATTGATGAGAGGTTCGACGTACCTACCCGTTAGGATGCCCCGATTACGAATCTTGTTCCATGTGTCGCGTGCGGATGGACCGTCGAAGAGGGAAGGGTTTTCTAGGTCAGATTCTGTAGCCCTTTTTCGAGAAGGATTGTCGTTGCGACGACCGCATGAGTGCTCACCACATGCCATCTGCACGCGAGGGAAAAACAAAAAATGGGAAGATTTGGGGAAGAAAGAGGGTTTGGATGGAAGATAATGAGTGGATTTTGGGTTTGGAGAAGGGAATTTGGAGAAGGGACACAGAGCGTAGGGAAAAAGGGTATTTGGAGAAGGGAGAGGAGAGGAGGGGAAAAGGATTCGAAGGAAGTTGAAGTTTAAAGGGCATCACTAGGGCCCGGTTTTTAAAAACGAGCTAGAAGCTCGCACGGAGCACCGTAAATTTAGACGGAGCTCCGTGTAAACTTCTATTTTTATTTTTTTTTAAATCTCGCACGGAGATCTGTCTAACTATACGGAGCTCCGTGTGCGGACTTCCATGGAAATTCACGGAGCTCCGTGTGAACTTCTGTTTTTTTTTTTTTTAAATCTCGCACGGAGCTCCGTGTAACTATACGGAGCTCCATGTGCGGACTTCCGTGGAAAATCACGGAGCTCCGTGCGTGGTACTCTTTTGTTAAAAAAATAACAGTAGCTCCCACGGAGCTCCGTGCATTTACATGGAGCTCCGTATGACCTACTGTTTTTTTTAAAAATAACCAGTATCTCACACGGAGCTCCGTATAAATTGACGGAGCTCCGTGGGATCTTCTGTTTGTTTAAAAAAAAGTGCTAATGAGGCACCTGTTTCAAAGCTCCGTGGTAACTTCTGTTACACGGAGCACCGTCATTTTATTACACTCCCAGTAATAATGGGGGACCCTACTTAGTCTTAAGGGTTAAGATTTGAAAAAACAGTAACATTCCCTACTTCACCACCCAATTGTGCTTGTGTAGCTATCAGATATCAGCACCCAATGGTGCTTGTTCAGCAACATCCCAAACATTTATAATGGGTTTCAAACAACTCAGTGATACGGTGTGTACAACTCAAAACATGTTTATGTACAACTCAAACCTGTATATGTACAATTCAAAACTCCCAATGAATCTCCATAACAAAAACTCAATTCAACCCGTAGATCAATGTTTACAACGTCTCAATCCTTTACACAAAAGAAAATGTGTACAACTCAAAACACATTTTCTAAAAATTACATTGGTGCTTGTTCAGCACTTCACTTACAATTGATAACAGGTTATCAATTCAACTTTCGTAGATCAATGTTTACAATGTCCCAATCCTTTACACCAAAAAACATATTTACAACAACTCAAAACACAACGTATACAAGAACTCAACCTACAACATCTTAGATATCACGATCATCTTTGCTAACTTTACACTCTCCAAAGTCCTCCTTTAGAGATCTTTGACAAAGAGCCTGACGCATGTCGGGGATGTCTGCCGGGCCAAATTTCCAAGGGGCTCCGCGATAAAGATGGTTGATGAATTGTAGAACAAACAATCCACAGTCAAACCTGCATAATAAATAATGAAAAAAACCAGTGAGAAAACTTTTACTAAAGTTACAATTAAACAAGTTTACAATAAACTTTCTATTCTGACTAACCCATTGTCTTGCTGTGGGCAATCACTTCTCTGTTCATACGGAAAATCATCTATATTCATACCACGATCCTTGAAATACTGGTTTATGCAGTCTATCTGAAAAAGAAATTAAGGTGTGATACGGTGTTATACAAATAAATTAGGGTGTCAATCAAACGGTGTTATACAAAAGGTGTTACTTACGGTCGGTGCTGCCAATTCCTCAAATTTCACGCCCGTTTCTGAATTGAACTCGACGAAGGCTTTTTTCACCATGTCAACCCCGAGAAGAGCCCAGTGCATGTTTTGACATAACAGGAATAAGATCATATCCAACTAGGTCAGATCTTCATCCCCAATAGCTTCGGCCAACATTTTATTCCCGTCCGCCCAGACCTCCAGCTTTCTTTTTGTATCCATCCGTTCACGGCCAACCGTTAGATACCCCTGAACAACCGTGTATGCAGATATTAAGAAACGAACATTAATAAATAAAGGTATTATGTAACATGCATATGTAGAGAAACCCTCTTACATGGAGTGACGAACTGACTAATGCAATTCGGTTCTGACCGGTTAAACGGTAATTGGAGTGAATGGCCTTCGCGCATATGCCTACTATCTGTTCAAAAAAAAAGATTCGAATTTAATTCAAAACTACTAATGGTGCTAATGCGAACCAAATTTGAAGAGAGGAGTGCAATGCCACTTACAGAGGTTGCAAGGTACCCTCTAAGGCTCTAGAATTCGTACAAGTCGTCCGCAATTACCCTAGTGCCATCGTCACAGGTAATGACTTCCAAGCTGCATAATCATAGAGCCGTTAAAATTGCAACACACTCGCATTACCGGGAGAAATAAATTTATGTGCTACAACCTCGCATTTACTTACTTTTTATTATACTTTATGAGCTTCTGAATAGCTGCGCTTCGCCTGCCTCCTACATTCTTCTTCACCCCGAGGGATCGCTTCCCCTTCTTGGGGGCTGCCTTCATCTCCTGCTCATCGGTTTGAGGTTCCACGTCAAAAGGTGATTGTTTGAACCTGGTCGTAGCCCTGGTCGTTCTCCGTTTCACTTCCTTTTAAATACTACCCATAGGAGGAGCTTCGGCCTGCTTCCTCTTCAGAGGGTTGTCCTTAATGTTAATGATGAATGGGGTGCTCTCAACCTCTAGAGGACTGTCATTAATGTTGACAGCCACCGTTTCCAAGACATCTAGAACTTGTAGAGGACTGTCAGTCATGGTGAGAGCCACCTTCTTCAACACATCTTCAATCTCCTTCCCCACTACATCCTCCAATACACCAACTCGAGCCTCCTCCAAAACACTGCCACCCTCCTTCCCCATTATACCAACTGTCTCCTCCTCCAATGCACCAACCCTTTCTTCTATTACTTCTTCACCCCCTCCCTCTCTTTTACGAAAGCTTCCTTCACTTTCCTAAATTCTTCAGTCTCCTTCCTAAAGGAAGATTTCTCTTCTTCAAAGTCCTCCCTCTCTTTTCTCAGCTCCTCTTTTCTCTTTTCTACTTGTTCCCTCTCCTTTGCTACCTGCTCCCTCTCCTTCCTTGTTTCCTCCCTCGCCCTGCTTATGTCCTCCCTCTCCTTCCTCCTCTCCTCTCTCTCCTTCCTTAACTCCTCTCTCTCCTTTCTTAGCTCATTTCTCTCCTTCCTTCTCTCCTCTCTGTCCTTCCTTAACTCCTCTCTCTCTCTTTTCTTAGCTCATCTCTCTCCTTTTCTATTTTGTCCTCTCTCTCATAGGATCGTTAAAGTCACCACCACCAATTGGGTCGTCTTCTCTCTCATTTTCTGGTCTCTCGAGTGGGTTGGCAAATGCAAGGGTCGTAGGGGAACGCGTCAGCGATAGAAGCCCCTCTATCGAACCTGACTCCTCATCCTCCTGCCATACAAAAAGAGTAAATAATAAAAGGACAGTAAGGAGAGAAATAAGCGATGAAATACCGTGATTACAATATAAAGTGCATTACCAGGTAGCTTGAGGGCAGGTACCGTAATTCCTCCCCATCCGGAGTTAATGAGACGACCACCTGATGATTTTAATATCTATTATCATTGTCTAACCTCATTTAAAAACAACAATTAATGAACAATCATGTTGGTTATGTCTCACCTCATGTCCACCGATGCATTTTTTTTCGATCCATTGATACTTCGGCCGCTCCTCCTTCGACCTGAACTTAGTATTCCACTCCCACTTCAGGAGACGTGGTCGGGCTTCTGGATTCTTTGGGACTCATAATTTGGTATGCTCATAGAGCCACACCTGCATAATAAACCTAATCATCATATAACTAGCGAACATATAATAAACTACATATAATGATTTAAAGAAGCTAAAATGACACCGTACCTGAATTACCCAAGAGCAGCCGCCGAGGTATTTTTCAGATGACAGGTACTCAACTAACCAATCATATACTGCGTAGCCCCAGGCATAGTCGCCTATCTTCTGCAGGTCTTCTATGTAGGGCGAGAACATCTGGTCTGCCCGATGTGCGGTCTGCGTGAAGAGGACCGTCGTAAATAGGTGAAGGAGAAAATACTTCACCGTTGCGTCGATCGACACTTGGTCCTCCCTGTTCACTACCTTCATAATCTTCTTCTCAATCTCTGGTGCCATCGCAGATGCTTTGGGAAACACGCAACCCGGTACAAGAGGAGGGGGATTCGTCTTGTCAGTAGGGATTACCCTAGCTACGTTTAGTCTTTGTCCTCTCAGTGAGAGGCCTAGCGCCAATGCAACATCAGTCGCTTCAAAGGGAACTGCGATGCTCCCTAAAATAAAGGATTTCGTATGTGCATTCCAATTAGAATGCGGTGCTTTGATTAGGGACTTGTGCATCACATCTTCTAAATTTATCAAATCCTTGAAGGGAGTCATCTTCAGAGCATTCCTATGCCATTCCCTCAGCTTCATCCTCCCCATAGCAGCTGTAAAACATGCAGGCGAACATCGTGCCAGCACGTTTTTAACCTGCATGATAGGTTAAGTCATCAATGAACATTAAAGAACTACTAATACATCAAATAGTAAACTACAATTGAGTACACTACAGGTTTCTTCCCTTCCTTCTTTCTCCACTCCCTTCTTTCTCCCTTAGCCATATAACAAATCAACAAATATATCGAGGTCTGTACAAAATCATCAAAAAGTTATAAACAGCCCACATTAAAGAAAAAAATGAATGAGTTCATTCAAGATACAAATAAATGAATTCATTCAAATTATGTTGCCTTCTAACTAGACTGAATTCATTCACGATACAAAGAAAAAAAAAAGCCCACATTAGAGATTAAAAGAACTGAACTAAATTCATTGCCAACATAATCAATAAACAGAACCCACATCAGAAATCAGCACATCTAAACAAACAGATGGAAATGACAAATAGAGGAACAAGAAGAAGAAAGATGGGTTTTTTTTGGTTTCATACCAGAGGTATAAACAAATAATCTATAAATTTGCCTGTTCGTATTGTGATCTAATTTCAGGAAACTCATAAGTAATTCAAATGGATAATCTAACGGCAAGGCTTATAAGTTTAAACAAGGGTTATCCTATTATAGACAAGGCTTATCCAATTATATATAAGGGATGCCAAGTTATACATATGGGATGCCAAGTGATACTGAGGTTATCCAATTCTATACTGAGGTTTATTCTATAATGAGGTTATCAATACAGAGGTTATCCAATTTATACTGAGGTTATCAATTTATATACAAGGGTTATCCAATTCTGTACAGAGGTTATCCAATTTATACTGAGGTTATGAATTTCTATACAAGGGTTATCCAATTCAATACTGTAAGCCCAATGGTTCCCACCTTGGCATTCCCATATTATTTTGATGATTTCAATACACAAGTGATTTAATATCACTAATGTGTTTGAATGTCTAAGTTGTAGATTATAATTGTGCTTAGACAAGATTGCTTGGATTGAGGCCAAGAAGCTCTCATTGGACCACATTCGAAAGGCCAAAGACATCGGAGATCCAAGAAGAATGAAAACTTGAAGAATCGCATTGAAGATCGAAGTCTATTTAGAATGTAAAGATCCAATCCTAGTTTAGGTGCTAAGAGGCATAAATTAAGTTAATCTCACACACCCGTAATATGTTTAAGAGATTGCCCTTGTGGTGTTCCAACACTTTGGAACTCTCATAACAATCCCAACTTGGTGTTGAGTTGGAAGCCCAAATAAATAAAGAAACAGAATTGAAAATCTGCTGTTGATAGGCTTCTCGGAACTCCGAGAGAATTCTCGGAGTTCCGAGCTCCAAACTCCGAGAGATTCCTCGGAGCTCCGAGAGATGGTCCAGTAACATTTTCTTAACTTCTGTTTGTATTCCCGGAACTCCGAGAGAAATTCTCAGAACTCCGAGGAATTTCTCGGAACTCCGAGAATTCTCTCGGAACTCCGAGACCACTACAACGGGAAGAATTATAGCCGTTGGGGATTTTTGCAGAAATTACCACTATGCCCTCAAACTGTCATATTTGGTTTTTCTTATATATATGGGTATTCTAAACTTCCCAATTATCAATCCTAACACTCTAAAAACCTATTGGAAAATCCTAAGAGTGAATCAAGCTTGTTTATCCCTCTTATCATCTAGATTTAGGATTTGGATCATTAGGCTCAAATTTGTACATCCTCTATAAATCTTGTAAACCCTTGTGAGGGATTTTTTGTTTCCTTCTTTCTTATTCAAGAACATTGTATTGGGCGAGTGTTCGGAGAAGTGGAGCCCACTCTCCGTGGTGAAGATTGCCACCAAGGTTAAAGGCGATGGGAATTTTGTAATCTGCACCGATCTTCGCCGAAGTTAAGAAGATCAATTAGTGAAGCCATAAACGGGTTTCATTGGTGGAGTGGAGTAGGCCTCGCGTTTTGAGGAACGAACCACTTTAAATCTCGGGTGCATTCTCTCTTAATCTCTTGCTTTATATTTGCATTGCACTTAGGATTTAACTCGTGTGCTTAAATTTCATTCTTGATCTCTTAATCTTCAAAATTGGGTTAGAAGTTTTTAAAAGGTTAAAACTCGTTAGTAACCTAATTTTACCTCCTCATAAGTTGCCATTAGAGTAAGTACTCGGGCCTACCCTTGGATTTTCAGATACTGAGGTTTATTCTGTACTAAGCTTATCTAGACTGAGGTTATCCAAGTTATGATATACAGGGAAGGAGAGGAATAGAAATGGTGTAGGGATCATAATAGATAAGAGCCAAAGATATGAGGTTGTAGATGTTAAAAAGAAGGGCAATAGAATTATTCTAATTAAATTAGTATTAGGTGAAGAGATGATTAACGTTATTAGTGCGTATGCCCCTCAAATAGGATTAAATGATTTTGTCAAGAGGCAATTTTGGGACGATATGAATGTAGTAGTCCAAGTAAACCACAAGGAGATAAGTTATTTATAGGAGGAGATTTAAATGGTCATGTGGGAAGAACTAGTGGAGGTTTTGAGATGGTTCATGGAGGATTGGGTATTGGCAATAAGAATGAGGCAGGAGAAGATATTTTAGGGTTTGCAGTCACATATGATTTTATGTTAACAAATACTTTTTTTTAAGAAAAGAGATTAAAACTTGATAACCTTTAGCAGTGGCAACAACTGTAGCCAGATAGCTTTTATCGTCACTAGGAGAGAGTACAGAGTTGCATGTAAAGATTGTAAAGTCATACCCGAGGAGTGTTTAGTCAAACAACATAGGCTGGTGGTGTTGGATATATGCATCAAACGTTGGAGGAGAAAAGATAAAGTTGTTAGACATCTGAGGACTAGCTGGAGGGTTCTCAAAGGGGAAAAATTAAAGATGTTTAAGGATAGACTGCTTAAAGGACCTTGGAGTCTTGACGAGGGGACTAATATTATGTGGAATGGGATGTCTAGTTATATCAGGAAAGTGGCTAGGGAGGTACTTGGAGAATCTAGAGGAAGTGAGCCGGCGTCTAAAGACACATGGTGGTAGAATGAGGAGGTCCAAAAGGCGAATAGGTCTAAAAGAGAGTGTTATAAATGTTTGCATAAGTGTAGAAAGAGGAGAACATTGAGAAGTATAAATTGGCTAGAAAAGAAGCTAAGAAGGCAGTAAGGGAAGCTAGAGGCAAGGCATATGAGGATTTATACCACAAGTTAGGGACAAAAGAGGGTGACAAATATGTATACAAGGTTGCTAAGATGAGAGAAAGGAAGTGCAGAGACTTGAATCATATAAAATGCATCAGAGATGAGAATCAAAGATTGTTAGTAAAAGAAAACGAGGTTAAAGAGAGGTGGAGAAGTTACTTCGATAAGTTGTTTAATGGAGAATCTGTAGCGAATTTGGGAGAATTTGATAACAGTTTTGATGATACAAATCGGAGGTTTGTTCGTAGAATCCGAACATCAGAGTTAAGAGTAGCTATGAAAAATATGAAATTAGGTAAGGCTAAGGGGCCTGACGATATTCCTTTTGAGACTTAGAGATGCTTGGGTGATGTGGGTTTCGTTTGAAGGCTGGGAAGATGCCTAATGAGTGGAGGAACAGTACATTAGTACCTATTTATAAAAATAAAGGTAATATTCGGAGTTGCACCAATAACCAGGGAATTAAGCAAATGAGTCACACAATGAAGCTTTGGGAGACGGTAATTGAGCATAGACTAAGAAAATAGACTAAGGTGTCAGAGAATCAGTTTGGCTTCATGCCCAGACAATCGACTATGAAAGCTATCTTCTGGATTTGGCGGTTAATGGAGAGATTTAGAGAAACTAAAAAGGATCTTCATATGGTTTTCCTGGATTTGGAGAAAGCGTATGATAGGGTTCCCAAGAGTGTTATGTGGTGGGTCCTTGAAAGGAAAAAAGTGCGTACTAAATATGTTGATGTGATAAGGATATGTACGATGGAGCAGTAACTAGTGTCAGAACTATGGATGGCAAGTCTAGTGAGTTTCCAATTACAATAGGACTGCACCAAGGATCAGCTCTAAGCCCTTATATTTTTACGCTATTTATGGATGAGCTTATGGAGGTTATCAAGGATGAGGTGTATGTTATTTGCAGATGACATATTATTAATCGACGAAACCAAAGCAGGAGTAAATGCTAAACTAGAGTTATAGGGAACTACTTTGGTATCTAATGGTTTTAGACTGAGTAGGACTAAGACAGAATATATGGAATGCAACTTTAGCAATGTAAGTAGGCAGGACAAGGACGTACTAAATATGACTGGACAGGAGGTACCTAAAAGGGATATCTTTCGCTATCTTGGTTCAATTCTACATAGAGAAGGAGAGATTGAAGATGATGCTAACCTTAGAATAAGAGTAGATTGGTTGAAGTGGAAGTTTGCCTAAGGAGTTTTGTGCGACCGTAAAATCCCTACAAAGTTGAAGGGAAAGTTTTATAAGACAGCTGTGAGGCCATCCATGCTGTACGGCTCAGAATGTTGGGCAACCAAGAAGCAGCATGTGCATAATATGAGTGTAGCGGAGATGCGAATGCTTGATGTGCGGCCAAACAACGTTAGATAGAATTAAAAATGAAGACATTCGTAAAAAGGTGGGGGTGGCACCAATTGAGGAGAAGATGAGAGAGCACCGCTTAAGATGATTTGGACATATCCAACGTAGGCCTTTGGATGCTCCGGTGAGAAGAGGCGACTCATGCCAAATTGATGGAGTAGAAGAGGCACGCGTAGACCGAAAACGACTTGGGTAGAAACAGTGATGAAAGACTTGATAGCTAGGAACATAACAGAGAACATGACCTTGGATATGATAGAATGGAAGAAAATGATCCATGTAGAAGAACCCAACTAGAACCAGGATTAGAGCCGGGTAGATTCCTTTTCCCTTCTTTATGAATTTTTTCTAAAGGATTCATTTAGCCAACCCCAACTAGTTTGGGACAAAGGCTTTGTTGAGTTGAGTTGAGTATAAATAGAGATTTTATATGGTGTAATCCCTTATAGTCCAAAAAGTAGGATGATCCAAACTGTCCATTTGATCAGCTATAACCTAAACAGGTTGTGCCCCAAAAATCAATTCCATATGTTGTTAAGCTAAATTCTAGGGTTCAATGCAATTCATTCCCTTTTATTTTTGGAATCTTATCGTTTCTTTGTCTCCTTTCTCTATGCAGGTTTACAACTTCACACCAGTGCCACATATGAAGTCTTCTTTTGTATGTCCATGAAGTTGTTTTGCTCTGAAATCCTGGTGAGTGGATTTTGTGACTTGGGTGATTTGAAAGCTTACCATTTACTGATTTCAAAATAGAAAATTGGAGGGAGGACAGTTTATCATAGTTTTTATTCCTTTCAGGTGGTAAGATGAATCAGTTTCAGAACAGAATGCGTGCGATTTTTGGAAGCCATTTCCGGGATGTATTGGAAGAATGTCTACCCTTTTTTACTTCATGACTGGTTACAAAGAGGCATCTCACAGAGAGCACATAGGCATGGTGATTTCCCATCTGTGTCTTCCAATTTTTTTACATTTTGAAACTGCCCAATTCCAGTAACTGTTTCCAATAATTTTTTACAATCTTCTCTCCTATTCTTGTGAGAGATCCATTGGATTACAAACATGACTTCATTCTTGGTCACCTGTAATTTGGTCTTCATTTTGTGGTATTTGGAAGTTTTTCATTTTAGAGGATTATTCTTATGCATCACTGTATTTTCACTAGTGTCAACTAGAGCTCTTCCAGTCTTGGGTCTTCAATGAGCAACTTGATCCCAGCCTTTTCACCTTCGTGCTTCAAATTTTTTTTCATTTTGAAACAGCCCAATTCCAGTAACTGTTTCCGATAATTTTTTACAATATTCTCTCCTATTCTTGTGAGAGATCCATTGGATTACAAACATGACTGCATTCTTGGTCACCTGGAATTTGGTCTTCATTTTGTGGTATTTGGAAGTTTTTCATTTTAGAGGATTATTCTTATGCATCACTGTGTTTTCACTGGCGTCAACTAGAGCTCTTTCAGTCTTGGGTCTTCAATGAGCAACTTGATCCCAGCCTTCTCACCTTCATGCTTGCTGTTTTTTAGTCTTTACACCTAAACGAAACCAAAAATAGTCTTTTCCATTGTTATTTTTGAAAGTTTGTCTGTTTTCTTTCTGGACTATTGGAAAAATGGTCATGGGTTTTCTTTCTAATGAATTTAGTCCTCACCTATTTAAGGTCTTTCTCTGGTTTCGATGACTTCCTCACCAATCAACGGAGAAGAAATTGTTAGGTCTCATCACAACATTATTAATTCGTCCTTTTATTAAAAGAATTGCGCACCCATAGGCACCCTATATGCTCATCGGCATTCATAATTCCATGTGAGAAGCATCAATCAGAGGTTCATCTCTAACCTCACCTCAAACAGATTATTGGGGGCACTTCTCTTTGCTTTTGCTGTTAAAAGAAAAGAAAACAGGCTTCCACCTTGTGTCATTCATTAATCCTAGAAGGTGGTTTGCCTTGTTTCAACCAATCTGATATTATTCTTTTTTGATATGATTGCCCTCTGATTTAGGAACCATAATTGCAAGTTGCAACATGAAATAGAACCTTAAATGAGAAACAAACTAGCACTCAATGGCTGCTGTATCCATCTAATTTTATGCAGGTTTACAAAGGAAAAAGGAAGTAGTGTGATAGTTCAAGGCTTGGTCCGCTATGCATACGTACTCTAGATCTAGTCATGTGTGATTACTGAAAAGTAGAAAGGTGCTAGTTCAAGGCTAAGTCCACCATGTACTTAAACTACAATTCAGATAATCTATTTGAGAATTCAAGTCTTCAGACATTTTCATTATGCACAATGTGACTAGTGCTCTCTAATACTTGGTTGATAAGTTTGAAACTTGTGGGGGATTGTTGGATTTTGTTCCAATAAATGAGTTTCAAATCTTCTATTAAATCTTGAACATGTATCTAATAATGATGAACATTGTATTCATGCACGATTCTTTGAATTAGGATTCATGAATGGCTCTATATTTATTGAAACATTAAATGTTAGAAGTTTCAATCAATGTGGAGATTCATGCATGTCTCTTAAGGACTTGGAATTTATGGTGAGTCATCTAGAGATTCATGCATGACCTTTATGATTAAGGATTCATGTATGACTCTTAGAAGAATCACCTATAAATACATGAATCCATTAATGGTCACCTTTAATGGGTGTCCTTTGGGTTGCTACTTGAACTCTATAAATAAAGCCCTCATTCTAGCATCCAGAAAAACCAAGAAAGGAAACTACTCTAGAGCCTCTCAAGAAAAATAGAAAGTATTCAATAGAGAGCTTGCCTTATAGGATTGTTGAGTTGTGCATTACAATAATTCATTCTCCTGCTGTTCCTGGAGGTGGTTCGGTCGTGTGATCCATGCACTGGAGTTGGGCCGAATAACACTTTAAGGTGGGCGTTCAAGGACGTATGGCAGTATCGCAATCAAGATCGTTATTAATCCATCCTCCATTCAAGTCAGTATAATTTTATATTTTTGCACTGTTTTTCATTAGTAGATCCATTGTTTTCAACCGCTTGCTCCAACAATATCCTCTACTAATAGTGAGGCTTGGCGCTTGGCTATGTTAGGTGTTGAGAGGCTGGCTTTTGAGGTATTTGTTCATCTCCCTCCTTGAGGGATATTTTGTAACTTTATCTTTTTTATTTTTCTTGGGTGTATCTCTTGACCATCTCGGTTGTCCTTATTAATAAGGCTTGCTATTAAAAAAATGCGAGCTATAAAAATTGTTCTTATAATATGGAACAATTAATTTCTCTCAATTTTTAACACAAAGATATATTAGCATTTTTTTTGGATAAGTTTAAGTACTAGCAATTTTGCAATGGTTATTGACCAACTATGTTCTTTTTGACAGGTGGAATGGCCAAATTGTCTACAATCGATAGAGATGGTATAGTTGGTTAAACATATCACGGACACTGTTGTTTAAGCACTCATTTCCGGCATATGTGAACCATGAGATTGGGTAATCCTTTGCTCTCTCTCTCTCTCTCTCTCTCTAGACTCCAGTGTGGTAGTGACATGTGAAAATAGGCTAATTTTACATTGCTTATGATGATTATCTGATTGCCACATGGTTTAGTTAACTTTTAAGTTTTAATATATCAATTTAGATAGGTTTCTCTTTTAGTTTACTTTTAGGAAGCACTCCTTAGGAAATGGTGAGGCAATGTACAAACAATTTCAAAATTTCTATTATATGGTATTCTTTAGGGGAGATTGCGATGCACTATTCCCGGCTAACAGGAGTGGTGAGCTCTAATGAAGCGGAAGTCCATGCACTTCTAACCAGCTTCTTTATATTTATTGATAAGATTCCTGGTGGATTAACATGGAGGGTCACTCTTCAAATGTATTTATTGGGCTAATAAACGTAGCCTGGGTCCATGGAGGTTGGAGCATATTATTGACGAGATTTGGGAGGTTGGAGTATATTATTGATGAGATTTTGGACTAATGTATTGGAAAGGATTTTTCGTTTTCACATATCCCTAGATTTGCTAATGATATTGTCTAACTAAGAGTGGAGTCTATAGGGATGTACAATTTGTGGGGCACTGTCTCTCTCTCTCTCTCTCTCTCTCTCATTGTAAATTCATTTCTCTGAGAAATTATATGGTACAAGGCCTTACAACAATAAGGCCCGTACGGGGGGAAGTACCAACCTTGATATTTGATCCAACAGCAGCTTCTCAAAAAGTGAGCTGTCGTTGGATCAAATATCAAGGGTGGTACCCCTACCGTGTTGTTGCAAGGCCTTACACCATATAAAAACTCCCTTTCTCTTTCTTAAATGAATTTCTTCTTTAGATCTCAAAATAAAAACAATTGTAAAAATTTTCCCACCTTTAACAGCGTACACTGAATTAATGTCAGCCTTTTGTCGTTTCTTGGGCACTTGAGTTTGAGGCATCATTATCTAGGAGATATTTAGTTGCAGATTCTTAGAAGTTTATACAAGAACTTTGGTGGGTAAAGTCATACGATGGAATTAGAGAGAGAAATCTCAGATCAGGCAATAGAAATTAGATTCACATAGAAAACCGAGAATATTAAAGAAGATAAATAGGATTTGAATTACTAGAAAAGATGCAGGTTAAAGAAAGCAAATTGGGGTAGTGGGAATAGTTTTTTTTGGTTCTTGTTGTTTCTTGTTTTTAAGGGGACTAGAGTGACCCTCTAGGTCACCATATGATGTACCCTAAGGGACATCTTCTCCCTTCACTCTGTAATCCTCGTATATTTGCTAATACATATACTCTTGTCACTTTTCGAAAAAAAAAGGAAAGCAAATTATAAAACAGATTTCAGAATAAGGAAATAAGAAAGATACAAAATTCAGGATAGAGATACTGGGGTTGTGAAAAAAAACAAATTAGGAATAAAAATAGAAAGTTAGAACATTGAATAGATGGGTTGTTTTAAAAAAATGGAAAGAAATTTTAATCCTGGGGTACTAGACCCTATGGTTCAATCAGAAATGTTATTTATCATATTGATCGGCATTTCCTTCTACCTTGACAGAATCACCATTTTTAGGAAATGCATTACTTGTAGAATAATGATACATGTTTTTCTATTTTTTTATCTTCAAATGATCTGATTGTAGAATTTCAGTTCTTGATCCTACTAAATGTTTATATTCCTGAATAGTCTCCAATTTGAAAGATGATTAGTGGTATTATTTAAACATTTTGATTACACACCTGCTTGGAATCAACTACTGCTTATAATACTGTCGCCTTCTGTAATAAATCAAATGATCTAATCGTTGTTTCTGTTACTCACCTTTGGTTGCACAGATGGGTTCTTTCTTGTCATAACTCCAATAATCCAAATACCTCAATTTGTGATTATTGCTAGTTATCTTTTTTGTTTTGTTTATTATTTTCATTATTGATATATACCATGTAGTTGTTCGGTTTAGTTGAGTTTCTGCTAGAATATAGAGATTCACTTCAGTTTCCAACATTATTCCGTTATTTTGAGTGTTCCATAAAGCTTATTGCTCCTCACACTATACATTTTCCAATATTTATATTTTTATTTTACATTAAGGCATTTATTTACAGATGAACATGGATATTTTCTATGGATATTTAAAGTTCAACCTATTGTTAAGTTTTGCGAATTGCATATGCCTGCAGATACAGAACCCACATATTGCCATTCTTCTCTGGCTGTTGAATCGGCATCCAAAGTTGTTGAAAGTGATGAGGATTCTGTGGGGCCCGGATTATTGAAAGCAGATTACATGGTCAGAAAGGATGGAAAATATGAGAACTGCAAAATGGATGCAAATGCATTGCCAACTGAAAAATGTAAAGGAGATGGGCATGGGGATGCACCAGGACCTCATAGTTATATGGGCATAGGAAATTCCATACGCATACGTGCAAGTGAGGGTGGAAACAGGGTTGATTCATATTCTATTCCTGGCACTGAGTTTGAGTTGTCTAAAAAAGAAATGGATGTCTATACTAACAAAAATATCATGGAATTTGCACTGCCAGAGGTGATAGTTTGTTTCAAAGAGAGCAATTATCATGTCATCAAGGACATTTGTATTGATGAGGGAGTGCCTTCCCTGGACAAAACTTTGGCAGAAAATGAGGCAGACCACAGGAAATTTATAGGGTTCCCACATTCTGATTTGGATGAAAATAGAGCTTTGACCAAAGAAGCATTCGACTGTTCAGTACCCAGTTTAGATTTTCAGCGTATTTCTGATGACTATAATGACGTCTCTCACCCCAATAGTCCTGATCTACCTGGGGAAGGTGGAGGCATTGATACAACGGACGAGACTGTATGATATCTCCGGGGAAATAGATGTGCCTGATGAATTTCATTTGGCGCAAAATTCAATCTAGGGCCGGGTTGCCCAACCCCTCAACCCGACCCGAACCCAACCCGAACCCAACCCGACCTTTTTTCTGGTTGAACCCGACCCGAGTTGCACCCCTAAATTCAAGTCAAGTTTGGGAAGCAAATAAATTCCCCTCGCACCCGATTATGATATAGGCACCGCTTTTATGTGATCCAAATTTAATGATCTGGTCGCAAAATACCAGTATTAGTGAGCTTTTGAAACAATTCTGTTTGCATCATAAAAATATTTCTAGCAAGGGATTTTCTAGGGTCCATCTCAAAAGGCATTTCACGGCTGGTCTGGTTGTCTTCGTTCACGAGGTCGCTCGTCTAACATGCGATACAATAGCCGTGAAATGCCTTTTGCGATGGACCCTAGCAATTCCCTTCTAACAATTATCTGATACGAACCAGATCCATATGGGATTTGGTCTAAAACATAAAACCATATTCCGTACAATAGTAAAATAATGCCTGCATTAATATGACAATATTTCTAGTAAATGTATGATCATGATCTGTGAAATGATAGACACCACAAGAATGTTTCATGGATGAAATGCTCCCGTCATTCCCAGTTTATGTGGCTATATATTTGGGTTTAATATTTATTTGGCTTTGTGAATTCCAGATATGTTGTTGTGTCATGACCATTTGCATTCTTAGATGATATTAATTTTAGTCTTGTATTTTTCTTTTGTCATCTAATTTACACCTAACTTTTTAGACATCATTGCAATCTTAGTCACATTGCTGATGAAATCTTTTGTCGAGCATTTTAAAATTACTCATCCATGCGCAACCATGAATTTTTTTTCAT
>NW_027519208.1:0-15000 GCF_043159265.1 Tasmannia lanceolata
TATTTGTTCTTCCACCGTGAGAGGGGCTGATTGAGATTGTTTGAGCAACTCGCGTAATCGTTGACCTCTTGCCAACTGATTCTGAGTGGCTTTATCGAGATCAGAAGCGAATTGTGCAAAGGCTTCTAACTCTGCGAATTGAGCCAGTTCCAATTTTGATTTACCAGCTACCTGTTTCATGGCTTTAATTTGAGCTGCGGATCCTACTCTGGAGACCGAAATACCCACATTAATAGCAGGACGGATTCCAGCATTGAATAGATCGGCAGATAAGAATATTTGTCCATCTGTAATGGAAATCACATTAGTAGGAATATAAGCCGAAACGTCCCCAGATTGAGTCTCAACTATGGGTAAAGCGGTCATACTTCCTTCACCTAAACGAGAACTTGATTTAGCGGCTCTTTCCAAAAGGCGTGAATGCAAATAAAAAACATCTCCTGGATAAGCTTCGCGACCGGGTGGTCTTCTTAATAGAAGAGACATTTGGCGATAAGCTTGTGCTTGTTTGGAGAGATCGTCATAAATTATTAAAGTATGTCGTTCACGGTACATAAAATATTCAGCCAGAGCCGCTCCTGTATAAGGCGCGAGGTATTGTAATGTTGCAGGCGAATCCGCCGTTTCGGCTACCACAATAGTGTATTCCATCGCCCCTCGTTCTTGGAAAGTAGTCACTACCTGAGCCACGGAAGATGCTTTTTGACCAATAGCTACATAAACACATATTACATTTTGCCCTTTTTGATTGAGAATAGTATCTGTGGCTACTGCTGTTTTCCCGGTCTGTCTGTCCCCAATAATTAATTCTCGCTGACCGCGTCCTATAGGGATCATCGAATCAATAGCAATAAGCCCCGTTTGAAGAGGCTCATATACGGAACGTCTCGAAATAATACCCGGAGCGGGAGATTCAATTAACCGAGATTCAGAAGCTGAAATTTCACCTCTCCCATCAATAGGTTTAGCCAGAGCATTTATAACACGACCTAAATAAGCCTCGCTCACTGGTATCTGAGCAATTCTTCCTGTTGCTTTTACAGAACTTCCCTCTTGTATCATCAAACCGTCACCCATTAATACAACACCAACATTATTTGATTCCAAATTCAGAGCAATGCCTACGGTACCCTCTTCAAATTCTACTAATTCCCCTGCCATTACTTGATCAAGACCATGAATACGAGCAATACCGTCGCCTACTTGAAGTACGGTGCCGGTATTCACAATCGTGACTTCTCTATTATATTGTTCAATACGTTCACGGATAATATTACTAATTTCGTCGACTCGAAGGGTTACCATTAGTGTCTCTTAATTCTTTTTCGGAAGCAAAGCGAGAAAAAAAAATAATGCCTACAGTGGAAGGGCTAATCAGTTATTTCTTTCATGGCCCCGAGCATGCCAATATTAGCACTGATGGTGCGTAAATGTAACTCACTGTTCAAACAACTATTCAGAGTTCCTAGAGCTCCTTGTAAGGCTTGCTGGAACACTCGTTGTCGTACCTGATTGATTGCTCGTTGTTCTTCAAAACTAATGGTTTCATTTTTGAAATTTTCTAATCGTTCCAAATTATTATAAGTAGCATTAATCAAATTCTCTTTTTCTCGTTCTATCTCAGAGTATCCATTCATTCTAAACTCATCTGCTTCCATTTCCACTTTCCGTAAGCGAGCCCGGGCTTTTTCGAGCTGCTCAATGGCTCTTCCACGTAGTTCTTCTGAATTTCGAATAGTACTCAAGATCCTCTGTTTTCGATTATCTAATAAATCACTTAATGAAAGTAGATTATCTTCCCATTCATTTCACAACTAAACTTCCATGATCTCTTCCCGAACCAAACATGAATCTTTCAATTCATTTGGCTCTCACGCTCAGTTACTTAATGGGCATTCCCATATCTTTTAATGTAATGAGCCTGCCCTCTCTTCTCTGTTCGTATTCCACGATATCGAAACTGATACAAGACCAGAACAGAATATTCGGAGGACTCTTCCGACCAGACAAAAAATCTGTAATTGTCAGCAAAGTTGTTTATTTTTTTTTTATTTATTATTTTATGAATTTTTCATTTTTTTTTTTCTTCAAATCCAAAGAATTCTTCTTATTTTATACACAGGCCGTCGATTTAGCGTTGGATACAAAAAGGGGGCGAGGCACCCATTTGTTTTTTTTTTTCATTTTTCAATAAATGGTTCAAATCATTTTATTGATATGAGTGTTCTATATCAGATAAATTGCCAACTATTCTATTCATTTTTAAACCATATCCGTACTAACGTAGTGGTAGAAAGAGTACCATGTTGTGCCTGGACTTCAAACGGTTTAGCTTTAACCATGTTAATGGTCCCACATTATTGGTTGATAGAGAATCAAAGTCGATTTACCAATGAGTCACGAAATGCTATGGTTCTTACATATGATTTCTGAATTTATTCAGAAGTAATTCGTTGAGATCGTGCACCTTTCTTTCCTAGTTATAACTTTCCTATTTATAAATAAATAAGTAAATAAGTGCAGCTGGTTGGATCCAGCCTATTCTTGAAATACACAACTCGCACACACTCCCTTTCCAAAAAAGATCAATACACCAAGCACTACACTTAGATTTATTGGATTTGTTGCTAAAATATCGGTATTAAGCCCGAAACTCCCGGCGTATGACCAGTGACCCAAGGAAACGAAAGAATCGGTTACATTTTTCATATGCTCTCCTCTTATAGATAGGACTAACAAAATTAATTGAACAGAGTTTTCTTTATTGTATAATTTCGCCCCACTTTTGATTGATTTCTTTTTATTTATTTACTTATTTATAAATATGAATTTATTTATAAAATAGATTCATTTCATTTTGAAATTTCATTTATTCTTTATTATTATTTCAATTGAAGTTCCCAATCCAATAAAATACTTATTAATATGAGGTCCCGGGTCTCATGCCAATTGCGAAATACCTCGTTTGTTACAACGCTTCCTAAAAGTGAAAAAAAAAAAAGGGTTCCATTAAGGATGGAAAGGAAGAAAGCGAGTGGATCTACTAATTCCTCATCCTCAAATCAGCCTTTTCCCTGGGGTGGGGTATTGTCTCAACGAATAAGTGGTTGTAGGAGTAAAGTGTTGATATAATTCGAAGAAGCAAGCGGCAAGTTCACGGCAATCAAATAAGAAAAAAATAAGTACGTATTTTTCACATTTATAGGATTAAACAAAAGGATTCGCAAATAAAAGCGCTAATGCCACGACCAGTCCGTAAATTGTTAAAGCTTCCATAAAAGCCAGACTAAGCAATAAAGTACCTCGTATTTTACCCTCTGCTTCTGGTTGTCTCGCAATACCTTCTACAGCTTGGCCCGCAGCAGTACCTTGACCAACTCCAGGTCCAATTGAAGCAAGCCCTACGGCCAATCCAGCAGCAATAACGGAAGCGGCAGAAATCAGTGGATTCATGGTAAGCTCCTCGCACCAAAATAAAGAAATGGTTAATGATACAATCACTGAATTATGACTTATTATTCCATCACTAAGATCCATCGGGTCGAAGTAACTAAGAACTCCAAATTGAAGTGATGATATTACTGAATCATCATAACTGCTTCAATATCTCGTTTTTAGTTCCTATCCATGGAGTCTTTGTAAAGTCATACGATTCTAGTTCTTCCATTTCTTTGTTCCGAACCACTCTTTCAATTCTTCGCTCTTTCTCTTCTATATCCTTAACTTCATCTGTTTATTCATTCAATCCACAGCCAAAGATGAAACGGAAGTCCTTCCGTTGGAATCCATCTAACTTCAGTGGGATGGGAAATAATATATATGGATAGTCCATATATAACTCGTGAATATCTAATATCACATATACATATGTTTCTTCCATAACGTAAACCATTCGTATCTTATATTGAATTGGATTATAGAATCATTCTTCGAAACATACACAGGGATTGAATTATAGCCATTACATATACCCAGCTCAACCTCCCTAACCTACCTTTTTCTGAATCTTATTTGTTTGTAAACTTTTCTCTTCCTTTTCTTTATCATTATTGCGCATTGATATAAACGGATGGATTCATCAGCCCGAACCATTCCATATCCATATCAAGATTTGATTGATCCAATTGCAGACAATTTTTGTCAACCATTGAATTGATAGAACATAGTTTTTTTGTTTAGGCATACGTCGGAAACAGATAACATAACAATTCTTTCTTATTCAAATTATGAATCGTAATACCGTAATCGTAATTGACTGATATAAATAGAATATCAATTGGAGAGGTATGACGTAAATGGACCAAACGGGAATCTTAGGAAAAAAGATCTTTTCGATCTCTTTCCTTTTTTTTTTTTTAATTCCCTAATATCGTACATCTTTATTGACCCTACTCTAAATCGTATCTACCATATTTGTAGATATCCATCATGTTCCCCAAGTAGATTATCTTGAGCCACCCATGAGTTGGGATAGTCTTGTTTTTTTTTTCAAAAAAAAAAAAACAAGACTATTTTGGAAGCTAGTCAATGATGACCCTCCATGGATTCACCTATATAAGCCGCGGCTAAAGTCGCAAAAATAAGAGCTTGAATCCCGCTTGTGAATAATCCAAGAAACATGACAGGTATAGGAACCACTAAAGGTACTAAAGAAACAAGAACAACAACTACTAATTCATCAGCCAATATATTCCCGAAAAGTCGAAAACTAAGTGATAAAGGTTTTGTGAAATCTTCTAGGATGTTAATTGGTAAAAGTATTGGAGTTGGTTGAATGTATTTACCGAAATAGCCCAATCCCTTTTTAGTAAGACCCGCATAGAAATATGCCACTGACGTGGGTAAAGCTAAAGCAACAGTAGTATTTATATCATTCGTGGGTGCAGCTAACTCCCCATGAGGTAACTGTATGATTTTCCGAGGTAAAAGAGCACCTGACCAGTTAGAAACAAAAATAAATAGGAACATAGTTCCAATAAAAGGAACCCAAGGACCATAATCTTCTCCAATCTGAGTTTTGCTCAAGTCTCGAATGAATTCAAGTACATATTCGAAGAAATTCTGACTGTTAGTTGGAATGGTTTGTGGGTTCCGAACAGCTATAGTGGCTGAACCTAATAAGATAGCAATTACGACCCAAGAAGTGATAAGTACTTGGGCATGGACTTGGAAACCCCCTATTTGCCAATAGAAATGTTGGCCTACTTCCACACCGGATAGATCGTATAACCCTTTGAGTGTGTTGATGGAACATGGTAGAACATTCATATTGCCCTCTGACAGAAATAGAACTTAAAAAAGAATTATTTTGATTCAACCCTCTCTTTCTCGACTCGACTACTTTAAATCGTATATTTAGGATACCAAGTAATCACATAATATCCCCAGTGATTTTGATCTCTTTTTTGAGATTCAGAAATAGTAACCGATTAAATCAATCTATGGGGTTCAAAAAGTCATTGGCTTATCTTATTATTAATCAACGATTTCTTATATAGCTAGAACGACCCTCACAAATTGCGGATACTAATTTGTTAAGAATCAATCGGATTGACGCTATAGCGTCATCGTTGGCTGGAATAGAAATATCTGCGAGATCCGGGTTACAATTTGTATCGATTAAGCAAATCGTCGGAATCCCTAAAGTGAGACATTCTCGAAGAGCCGTATATTCTTCTTGCTGATCAACGATGATTACAATATCGGGTAAGCCCGTCATATATTTGATCCCACCCAAATATGTTTGCAGGTGAGATAATTGTCTCTTCAACATTGCTGCATCTCTTTTCGGTAGACGGTTGAGTTTCCCCGCCTTTTGTTCCGCTTTCAAATCCCTAAACTTATGAAGTCTCGTTTCTGTAGTGGACCAATTCGTTGACATACCACCGAGCCATTTTTTATTAACATAATGACACCGAGCCTTTATTGCAGCTGATGCTACTGAATCAGCTGCTTTATTTTTGGTACCAACTATTAAGAAGTGTTTTCCCCTACTTGCTGCATCAAAAACTAAATCACAGGCTTCTGACAAAAAACGAGCAGTTCTAGTAAGATTTGTAATATGAATACCTTTACGCTTTGCAGAGATGTAAGGTGCCATTCTAGGATTCCATTTCCTAGTACCATGACCAAAATGAACTCCTGCTTCCATCATCTCTTCTAAATTAATGTTCCAATATCTTCTTGTCATTTTTCCCCACACTTTCTCTTTTTTTTTTTTTTAAGAGACGAGGTACCCTGAAATAAATAATTGTTCCGACGGAACCTTCTCCCGGAGATTGACCCTTGATACATGGTCCAAGTGATTAATTCCTTTCTATTCGTTATTATCTTTATTACCCAATAAAAAGACCGGACCATACCATATAATTAAAGTTAAAAGAAAAGAATCAATTTGCTCTTAGGAATCATGAAATCCCGTAAATTATTGTTCTGGTGTATTATGGAAATTATTTGGGATGTAAGAACCAAATAATTCTCTGTGGTGGAACAAAATATCTCTAATTTCCCCCTCGAATAGATTCTTCTTTTTGATTTCCAAGGGAATGTTGTTGTCTTGCCTTGAACGGTGCACTAATCCCTTGAATCCGGTACCAACAGGTATCATCCCCCCCAGAACAACGTTCTCTTTCAGGCCTTTCAACCAATCAATACGACCTCGTAGAGCGGCTTTTGCTAAAACTCGAGCAGTTTCTTGAAAACTTGCTTCGGATATGAAACTTTGAGTATTCAGAGATGCCCTGGTAATTCCCAATAAGATGGCTCGGTAACAGATCGCTTCTTCCAAAGCACGCCCTGTTCGTTCCGCTCGAAACAATCCTATTAGTTCTCCGGGTGAAAAAACATTAGACATTCCATCTTCTGAAACCAACACTTTTGATGTTATTTGACGTACAATAATCTCTATATGCCTATTATGGATTTGCACCCCCTGGGATCGATAAACCCTTTGGATCTTATTAACCAAAGAGATACGACTTTGCGCTATGGTTAGCTCAGCACCAATCAAGAATTCCCACGGAATTCCAAGAATTCTTTTTATATGTTCGTTCCAACCCTCAACCCTCTTTTCTAGGTTCATCGATATTGAATCAATCGAACGCACTTCTAACACTTGTTCCACTTTTGGAAGACCTTGCGTTATATCACCCGATCTCGATTTTTCATATATAAATGTAACTAATGTATCCCCTTCGTAAAGGATTTCTCCATAATGACCATGAACGGTTGCCCCTGGGGTGGCCAAATGAGGCTTAGCTGATCTTATGACTAAGGAGTCAACATGAACAATTAGAACTTGACCAGATTTTATCTGTGGTCCATATTTGGATATACATACATTTTCACAAATAAACTGTCCGAGGACAATTATTTTGGATGTCTTCTCACAATAATCGTGATGGAGAAAGCACCAAGTCAAATCGAATGGATGAAAAATGATGTTCCTGCATGGATAGGGATTATAAATTCTCCCATTTTCATCCATTAAATAATATTTAAGTACTTGTAAAGTCTGTTTTAAATTGTCAAGTAGCAAATATTTATTTAACAAGATCTGATTATGAGTTATTAAATAGTAAGGTGAATAAAAATTCGCAATTTTAGGTACAGTCCCTAAGGGACCCAACGAATTCCTAATCGGAATCATGGGATCCTCTTTAATTTGAATTGATTCTTTTGTCACATTGTGAGATTTAGAACCATTGAATGGACCAATTCGAGAACAATTGGATAATGACAAAATTAGAAAAGATTGGCATTCCTTATTTCTATTCAGCAACGTACGAATAGTTCCTTGATGTTGGGTAAGTGATTGAATCCTCCTCGCCTTGGAATAAAAAGGATTGATATTGGTGTGATCTGATCCATTATCTGGGATCAATCCCGAACCCGCCATATCATTCCTTTTTCCGATATACGAAATAGGGGACTTCACTAAGTCAATTCTTATGAAATCTCGAATCAGATCATTTGCCCTCACTTCAACAATGGAAGCCTGAACCTTTTCTATAGAACCATTTCGGTCTTGGTCCCAATTCAATACTAAACAAGTACGAACTAATTGAATACTTGTGTAATAAATTCCTCGAATTGGTTTGCCATTTCTATAAAGGATATAATTTTCAACTCGGAATTTCACATTATCCCTTTCTTGCAACAGATCCTGGGGAAAAAGCGTTGCTAAATTGATACCATCAGCTATTTCATATGTGACTACGGATCGAACCGAAACAAAATACTTTTTCTTGGTAGGTGTGATCCGTTGGACATAGATCCAATTTTGTAATTTTTTTGATTCCTTAGAATTTTTTTTTCCCGTTCCTGGTGGTATCAAGATGCCGCTGTGCCGGGAGATCTTATCTGTCTCTCCAGGAAAATGGATATCTCCAGAAAAGATTTTCAGTTCAATCCTTTTTTTTTTTCTCTCCACTCGGACTAATCCACCTACGCGGCTTCTTGTATTTAAAGTGATTCGTGTATCGACTCCAATGATACTATTGTTCTGTACCATTATGGACGAAGAGCCAGGTAAGATATGCACTTCTTCGGGAATGAAAAAAAAGCGATCTACTTTCATTTGGTATTTCGGACTAAATTCCTTTGCTCCTCGATACTCAATCAAATCCTCTTTTTTGACGATTGAATCCACTTCTACAGTCCCATACTTAGTAATTCCTGAACTGCTTCTTCTGTATCGGGGATCGTCGAAATAAGCAAGAATACTATTTCTACGTAAAATACCATTTATGGGTATTTCAATCGAGATACCAGAACGAGGCATTAGTTCTTTCTCTCGTTCTTGATCATATTGGAATGGGATGATGAATCTATTTCTTCGCCTTTTCGCCAATAAATCAGAATTCTCGTGGAGAATGGCAGGATATATGAAATTCCAACGACCATTGGATATGATTCGAGCAGGTCCTGAATAATCAAGAATCTTTCCCTCTTTTTTACCGGAAGGATCTGAACTAAACAATTTGTGTCTCACTCGATCATTAGTCACTGAGAGGTCAGAACTCTCTCTCTGTTCGACAGAAAGAGAATGAATGTTCATTTGATCTTGATCCTTGTGGAGCGAAAAAGGCACTATACTAGATCTGCACGGACCCCCCGATAATATCCATAAATGACTTGTTTTAGGTAAGAGATGAACATTACCATATGTATATTCAGGTGCATGGTACACATCGGTACTCCAGTGCATTTCTCCCTCTGAGTCAGAATAAATATGTTTTCGAACTCTCTCTTTAAAATTGAAAGTGGATGTTCCAGCGCGAATCTCGGCAATCACTTGTTCTGATTCTACATATTGATCATTTTGAACTAAAAGAAAACTTTTTGGTGGAATATTCACATTATGTAGAATATCCTGACTCTCAATAGTGACATACAGGTCTATATAACATAGAAAAGCAGGATGCCCATGACGTGTACGTGTGGGATGAACCAAATCCTCATTGAATTTTATTTTTCCATTAGAGGGGGCTCGTACATGTTCTGCAGTACCACCTGTGAATACTCCACCGGTATGAAAAGTTCTTAATGTTAGTTGAGTCCCTGGTTCCCCAATTGATTGACCCGCAATGATACCTACTGCTTCTCCCAATTCGACCAGGTCACCATGAGTGGGACTCCGACCATAACATAATCGACAGATCCAAGATGTACTCCTGCAAATAAAGGGGGTTCGAATATATATTGATTGTGCTCGAAAGGTTATGAATCGATTGACAAGCCCAACCCCAATATCTTGATTTCGAGCGGCAATGCATCGTAGACCCATATATATATCGTCTGCTAATACACGACCAATTAGTGTTTGGATCAACATTTTTTCCGTCATCCCATTTCGAGGACTCACGGAAATACCTCGGATAGTGCCACAATCTGTTCTACGTACAACAATGTGTTGAACTACTTCAACAAGTCGACGCGTGAGGTATCCAGCATCTGATGTTCGTACAGCAGTATCCACAACTCCTTTGCGAGCTCCGTAGCAAGAAATGAGATATTCCGTTAAAGAAAGTCCTTCGCGTAAATTGCTTTGAATGGGTAAATCAATCATTTGTCCTTGGGGATCCGACATTAATCCTCTCATACCGACTAATTGGTGTACCTGAGATGCATTTCCCCGAGCTCCCGAAAAGGACATTATATGGACTGGATTAGAAGGATCCGTCATCCTAAAATTAGGATGCATTTCTTGTCTCAAATATTCACTTGTAGCATACCATATCTCAATGGATTGACGTAATTTTTCTACCGCGTGTACATTCCCATAATGATGGTGCTTTTCCAAAATCAAACTTTGTTGTTCAGCATCTTGGACTAGCCATCCCTTAGAAGGTATTGTTAAAAGATCATCAATTCCTAATGAAATGGATGTAGCAGTGGCTTGCTGGAAACCCATAGTCTTTACTTGATCCAGTATGTGTGATGTATATGCCATTCCGAAGTGATCTATTAATCGACTAATAAGTCGTTTCATGGCAGTTCCATCTATCACTTTATTGTGAAAGACCAGATCGGCCCGTTCCGCCATAAGTACCGTCCATATTCTGTTGAGTAGGATTCGACAATAGGTTTGAGTCAGTGATTCGAAGACTTCCTTTCCTCTATCTTGATTCACGTATCAATTCAGGAATTAGGATACCGGTTGAACCGTAGAGACCCGAATTCACAAGGTATCGTATCACATAATTACTTAGCTTAGGTACCTTATGAGTAGGCTCGGCAAAACCCCTGTATGGCTTCTTCTATTTCTCGATAAAAAGAAATATGACCAATGGTGGTTCGAATGTATATACAAAGGATTTCTTTTTTGACACTTCTTACTAGTAGATAGTGCCCATAAATCTCATGATAGGTACCCAAAGATTCATATTGAACTTCGATGGGCACTTCTCTTGGGGCAATGAAACGTTGATCTAGTCGCCACCGGAGCCACAAAGGACTATCTAAATTGATTCGTTTCTGCCGGTAAGCTCCAAGTGCATCATAGGAACTACAAAAATAGGGTTCTTTTTCTTTCGTATACTTATAGTTATTATTATACTCGTAAACTGTTTCATTTTGATAGTTTCTGTGATTCCATGGATTATACCTATTTGCACAAATACCTCGACGATTTCCGATGGTTAATACATAGAGTCCAATAAGCATATCTTGGGTTGGTATGGAAATGGGATCCCCAATAGCTGGAGACAAGAGATTCATATGAGAAAACATAAGTAAACGAGCCTCTGCTTGAGCTTCCAAAGATAAAGGTACATGAACAGCCATTTGATCCCCATCAAAGTCTGCATTGAATCCCTTACGAACTAATGGATGTAAACAAATAGCACGTTCCTCCGCTAAAATAGGTTGGAACGCCTGTATGCCTAATCTATGCAGGGTGGGTGCTCTATTCAGCAATATGGGGTGCCCTTGCATAACTTCTTGAAGTATTTCCCATACAATTGGTTCTTTTTCCCGAATTTTACTTTTTGCAATCCCTATGTTGGAAGCAATATGTTGTCTGATTAGACCACGAATTACAAATGTCTGGAAAAGTTCTATTGCTATTTCTCGAGGTAATCCACATCGATGTAATGAAAGCGAAGGGCCCACGACAATGACGGAACGCCCCGAATAATCGACCCGTTTACCAAGTAGAGTCTCACGAAATCTTCCCTCTTTGCCTTCAATTACATCTGAAAACGACTTGTAAACTTTATTATGACCATCCCTCATTGGTTGCCCGCGGATCCCATTATCAAGAAGTGTATCTACGGCTTCTTGTACCAATTTCTCCTGACACATTACTGATTCCCCTGGCGTAGATCTACTTGTTGTTAATGGATCGGTAAGAGTATTGTTCCGATAGATAACTCTTCGATAGAGTTCATTAATATCCGAACTCATTGGTTTACCCCCATCTATCTGAATGATTGGTCTCAACTCCGGAGGAAGAACTGGTAATAGGCACAAAACCATCCGTTCTGGTTCTACATTTGTTCGAACAAAATGCTTAGCTAATTCCATGCGTCTAACCAAAAAATCCTTTCTTCTTCCAACTTTTCTATCTTCCCATTCATTCCCAGTGTACCTTTCTTCCCCTAATTCCTTCCATTCCACCAATGAATGATCTGTAATAATTCGCAAATCTGGATCGGCTAATTGTTCTCTGATAGCACTTGCTCCAGTAGAGATTTCTCGATTTCGAAATGTATCGAAGCCTTGGGTAGTAAAAAAAAGTGGGATGCTATATTTCCGGGATTGTATTTCATATTCGAATGAACCTCGTAATCGTAAGAAAGTCGGTTTTTTAACTATGGGCCTAGCAAAAGAAAAATTGGGATAGGTTCCTATAGGATCCCCCCCTTAAAAACCGGACATGAAGGTTTCCTCTCATCCGGCTCAAGTAGTTACACCAAATAAATAATAAATAAAGGGGGTCTCACTTTCAAATTTTGTTCTAGAAACCCCCATAAAAATCTACTCCTTACTCAAGTTCCCAGTGAGAACCAACCTATATTTCATTGATTCATTTTTACTTTATATTTTATTTTCGGAATTACTTATTCATTATTCAATTACGACATAAATAAAATGTGAAATTGTTGAGTAGCCTACGTCCCCTCGAATGATGAATCCCCTTAAAGGAATACCTTGGAACTCATAAGGGATTTACTTGTCTATGTATCGTTCCATTCGATCTTTTAGGTCCCTACTTCACCTCGACGGTTATGCTATGATGTCCCTTGAAGCATATATGCGATGGATAGATTCCTGTAACCATGTCATATTTGTTTACTTGAACAGAAAACAGAATTTATTTCTAAAAGAAATGGAGTGGCTAATTCCAAGAAAGAATTCTTTTTTTTTTTTCACGAGGTACAGCTAGCAATTCCTATTTATATGTTACGGAATCGACCATGGATCAATTCCCCCTTTATTTGGAAGTATTGAATACACCCATAATTCTGAGCTTCATGTTCTTCTTCTTCCTCTCCCAGGAGACATGTCAGAGCCAGGGGCATCCCAATCGGATTAAATGGGATGACAGTTTCTCATTCCGAATCTGTAAACTCATAATTTCGATCAAATCACACATCGCAGTATACTAGGCTTTCTAATTCCTTAAGGGGTTTATCTAAAAGATTCGCGATATAACTAGGAAGACGTTTAAAATACCACACATGAGTCACTGGACATGCCAGTTTGATGTATCCCATTTGATATCTTCGTATCCGAGAATCAACAAATTCGACTCCGCATTGTTCACAAAATTTCGGGTCTTCTTTTTCATCTCCGATCACTCGATAATTTCCACAAGCACAAATTCCACTTTTTATAGGTCCAGAAATTCTTTCACAAAACAATCCATCTTTTTCCGGTTTATTGGTTTTGTAATGAAAAGTATAGGGTTTTGTCACCTCTCCAACTATCTCTCCATTAGGTAGTATTTTGTTAGCCCAAGCACTTATTTGTTGAGGAGAAACTGATCCAATTCGAAGTTGTTGATGTTTATACCTGTCGATCATATTATAGAATATAAATTCTGATTCATTCCGATCAAGCTTCCTTCCTATGAATCTGGAAGTTCTTCTCAGATACAAGGAAATGATTCAGTTCCAGAGCCAAAGATCGTAGTTCTCGAACGAGTAATCGAAAAGATTCTGGAGCATCCTCGGGGTTAGGTATTGTTCCTCCAATGATCGTAGTACCAAGTACTTCCTGACGAGCTCTAATATGATCAGATTTATAAGTAAGCATCTCTTGTGAAATATGAGCAACACCAAATCCCTCTAGAGCCCAAACTTCCATTTCTCCTACTCGTTGTCCCCCTTGCCTGGCCCTTCCTCTAAGGGGTTGTTGTGTAACAAGTGCATAATGTCCACTGGAGCGTCCGTGGATTTTATCATCAACTTGATGAATTAATTTCAGGATATAGGACTTTCCTATTATAACAGGTTGTTCAAAAGGATCTCCTGTTCTTCCATCAAATATTCTGCTTTTTCCCGGATACTCGGGTTCAAATACCCACGGATTTGCTGTTTGCTTACTGGCTTCATATAATTCAGGAAACACTAGTTTTCTCGAAGCCTCTTGCTCATATCTCTCATCGAAGGGTGCTATTCTATAATGTCTGTCCAGCAGGTCCCCCGCTAACCCGAGCGAGCATTCAAATATCTGTCCCACATTCATTCGCGAAGGTACTCCTAATGGGTTGAAGACCATATCCACCGGTGTTCCATCTTGCAAATAAGGCATATCTTGTCTAGGCAAAATTTTTGAAATGATACCTTTATTCCCATGTCTTCCAGCTACTTTATCACCTACTTTGATTTCACGCTTCTGTGAAATATATACACGAATCATTTCTGGATTATAACTGGAACCCCCCCCTTTCTGGATCCATCTCACATCAATAACTCGACCCTTTCCGCCTATAGGTAATTTTAGACAAGTTTCCTTTGCAGTGGATACCTGAATTCCAAGTATGGCTCGTAATAATCTATCTTCCGGGGCATACGATGATTCTTTTGCTGTCTGAGGCGTTAATTTACCTACTAAAATATCACCTGTTTCTATCCAAGATCCCAACATCACAATTCCATTTCTGTCTAAATTGCGGAGTAAATGGGCTTCTAAATGCGGTATTTCATTAGTGATTCTTTCAGGGCCTTGACTTGTCACATGAGTCTGAATTTCATATTTCCGGATGTGAAAAGAAGTATAAATATCTCCATATACCAGACGTTCACTAATGAGTACCGCGTCTTCAAAATTGTAGCCTTCCCATGGCATATAAGACACTAATACGTTTTTTCCCAAAGCGAGTTCACCACCAACTGTAGCCGCACCGTCCGCTAAAATTTGTCCCTTTTTAATGCATTTACCCCGCGGAACCTGAGGTTTTTGATGCATACAGGTATTTTTGTTGGAACGTTGATACATAACCAATGGAATGCTTATGGTAGTGTCTCCATTACCTGATAAAACGATCTTGTC
>NW_027519209.1:2500-15000 GCF_043159265.1 Tasmannia lanceolata
AAGTGCATTGTTGGAACTGGGTTGGAACGCCAAGCGGCTCTAGATTCGGGGGTTTCAGCTATAGCCGAACAAGATGGAAAGATCATTTATACTGATACTGACAAGATCGTTTTATCAGGTAATGGAGACACTACCATAAGCATTCCATTGGTTATGTATCAACGTTCCAACAAAAATACCTGTATGCATCAAAAACCTCAGGTTCCGCGGGGTAAATGCATTAAAAAGGGACAAATTTTAGCGGACGGTGCGGCTACAGTTGGTGGTGAACTCGCTTTGGGAAAAAACGTATTAGTGTCTTATATGCCATGGGAAGGCTACAATTTTGAAGACGCGGTACTCATTAGTGAACGTCTGGTATATGGAGATATTTATACTTCTTTTCACATCCGGAAATATGAAATTCAGACTCATGTGACAAGTCAAGGCCCTGAAAGAATCACTAATGAAATACCGCATTTAGAAGCCCATTTACTCCGCAATTTAGACAGAAATGGAATTGTGATGTTGGGATCTTGGATAGAAACAGGTGATATTTTAGTAGGTAAATTAACGCCTCAGACAGCAAAAGAATCATCGTATGCCCCGAAGATAGATTATTACGAGCCATACTTGGAATTCAGGTATCCACTGCAAAGGAAACTTGTCTAAAATTACCTATAGGCGGAAAGGGTCGAGTTATTGATGTGAGATGGATCCAGAAAGGGGGGGGTTCAGTTATAATCCAGAAATGATTCGTGTATATATTTCACAGAAGCGTGAAATCAAAGTAGGTGATAAAGTAGCTGGAAGACATGGGAATAAAGGTATCATTTCAAAAATTTTGCCTAGACAAGATATGCCTTATTTGCAAGATGGAACACCGGTGGATATGGTCTTCAACCCATTAGGAGTACCTTCGCGAATGAATGTGGGACAGATATTTGAATGCTCGCTCGGGTTAGCGGGGGACCTGCTGGACAGACATTATAGAATAGCACCTTCGATGAGAGATATGAGCAAGAGGCTTCGAGAAAACTAGTGTTTCCTGAATTATATGAAGCCAGTAAGCAAACAGCAAATCCGTGGGTATTTGAACCCGAGTATCCGGGAAAAAGCAGAATATTTGATGGAAGAACAGGAGATCCTTTTGAACAACCTGTTATAATAGGAAAGTCCTATATCCTGAAATTAATTCATCAAGTTGATGATAAAATCCACGGACGCTCCAGTGGACATTATGCACTTGTTACACAACAACCCCTTAGAGGAAGGGCCAGGCAAGGGGGACAACGAGTAGGAGAAATGGAAGTTTGGGCTCTAGAGGGATTTGGTGTTGCTCATATTTCACAAGAGATGCTTACTTATAAATCTGATCATATTAGAGCTCGTCAGGAAGTACTTGGTACTACGATCATTGGAGGAACAATACCTAACCCCGAGGATGCTCCAGAATCTTTTCGATTACTCGTTCGAGAACTACGATCTTTGGCTCTGGAACTGAATCATTTCCTTGTATCTGAGAAGAACTTCCAGATTCATAGGAAGGAAGCTTGATCGGAATGAATCAGAATTTATATTCTATAATATGATCGACAGGTATAAACATCAACAACTTCGAATTGGATCAGTTTCTCCTCAACAAATAAGTGCTTGGGCTAACAAAATACTACCTAATGGAGAGATAGTTGGAGAGGTGACAAAACCCTATACTTTTCATTACAAAACCAATAAACCGGAAAAAGATGGATTGTTTTGTGAAAGAATTTCTGGACCTATAAAAAGTGGAATTTGTGCTTGTGGAAATTATCGAGTGATCGAGATGAAAAAGAAGACCCGAAATTTTGTGAACAATGCGGAGTCGAATTTGTTGATTCTCGGATACGAAGATATCAAATGGGATACATCAAACTGGCATGTCCAGTGACTCATGTGTGGTATTTTAAACGTCTTCCTAGTTATATCGCGAATCTTTTAGATAAACCCCTTAAGGAATTAGAAAGCCTAGTATACTGCGATGTGTGATTTGATCGAAATTATGAGTTTACAGATTCGGAATGAGAAACTGTCATCCCATTTAATCCGATTGGGATGCCCCTGGCTCTGACATGTCTCCTGGGAGAGGAAGAAGAAGAACATGAAGCTCAGAATTATGGGTGTATTCAATACTTCCAAATAAAGGGGGAATTGATCCATGGTCGATTCCGTAACATATAAATAGGAATTGCTAGCTGTACCTCGTGAAAAAAAAAAAAGAATTCTTTCTTGGAATTAGCCACTCCATTTCTTTTAGAAATAAATTCTGTTTTCTGTTCAAGTAAACAAATATGACATGGTTACAGGAATCTATCCATCGCATATATGCTTCAAGGGACATCATAGCATAACCGTCGAGGTGAAGTAGGGACCTAAAAGATCGAATGGAACGATACATAGACAAGTAAATCCCTTATGAGTTCCAAGGTATTCCTTTAAGGGGATTCATCATTCGAGGGGACGTAGGCTACTCAACAATTTCACATTTTATTTATGTCGTAATTGAATAATGAATAAGTAATTCCGAAAATAAAATATAAAGTAAAAATGAATCAATGAAATATAGGTTGGTTCTCACTGGAACTTGAGTAAGGAGTAGATTTTTATGGGGGTTTCTAGAACAAAATTTGAAAGTGAGACCCCCTTTATTTATTATTTATTTGGTGTAACTACTTGAGCCGGATGAGAGGAAACCTTCATGTCCGGTTTTTAAGGGGGGGATCCTATAGGAACCTATCCCAATTTTTCTTTTGCTAGGCCCATAGTTAAAAAACCGACTTTCTTACGATTACGAGGTTCATTCGAATATGAAATACAATCCCGGAAATATAGCATCCCACTTTTTTTTACTACCCAAGGCTTCGATACATTTCGAAATCGAGAAATCTCTACTGGAGCAAGTGCTATCAGAGAACAATTAGCCGATCCAGATTTGCGAATTATTACAGATCATTCATTGGTGGAATGGAAGGAATTAGGGGAAGAAAGGTACACTGGGAATGAATGGGAAGATAGAAAAGTTGGAAGAAGAAAGGATTTTTTGGTTAGACGCATGGAATTAGCTAAGCATTTTGTTCGAACAAATGTAGAACCAGAACGGATGGTTTTGTGCCTATTACCAGTTCTTCCTCCGGAGTTGAGACCAATCATTCAGATAGATGGGGGTAAACCAATGAGTTCGGATATTAATGAACTCTATCGAAGAGTTATCTATCGGAACAATACTCTTACCGATCCATTAACAACAAGTAGATCTACGCCAGGGGAATCAGTAATGTGTCAGGAGAAATTGGTACAAGAAGCCGTAGATACACTTCTTGATAATGGGATCCGCGGGCAACCAATGAGGGATGGTCATAATAAAGTTTACAAGTCGTTTTCAGATGTAATTGAAGGCAAAGAGGGAAGATTTCGTGAGACTCTACTTGGTAAACGGGTCGATTATTCGGGGCGTTCCGTCATTGTCGTGGGCCCTTCGCTTTCATTACATCGATGTGGATTACCTCGAGAAATAGCAATAGAACTTTTCCAGACATTTGTAATTCGTGGTCTAATCAGACAACATATTGCTTCCAACATAGGGATTGCAAAAAGTAAAATTCGGGAAAAAGAACCAATTGTATGGGAAATACTTCAAGAAGTTATGCAAGGGCACCCCATATTGCTGAATAGAGCACCCACCCTGCATAGATTAGGCATACAGGCGTTCCAACCTATTTTAGCGGAGGAACGTGCTATTTGTTTACATCCATTAGTTCGTAAGGGATTCAATGCAGACTTTGATGGGGATCAAATGGCTGTTCATGTACCTTTATCTTTGGAAGCTCAAGCAGAGGCTCGTTTACTTATGTTTTCTCATATGAATCTCTTGTCTCCAGCTATTGGGGATCCCATTTCCATACCAACCCAAGATATGCTTATTGGACTCTATGTATTAACCATCGGAAATCGTCGAGGTATTTGTGCAAATAGGTATAATCCATGGAATCACAGAAACTATCAAAATGAAACAGTTTACGAGTATAATAATAACTATAAGTATACGAAAGAAAAAGAACCCTATTTTTGTAGTTCCTATGATGCACTTGGAGCTTACCGGCAGAAACGAATCAATTTAGATAGTCCTTTGTGGCTCCGGTGGCGACTAGATCAACGTTTCATTGCCCCAAGAGAAGTGCCCATCGAAGTTCAATATGAATCTTTGGGTACCTATCATGAGATTTATGGGCACTATCTACTAGTAAGAAGTGTCAAAAAAGAAATCCTTTGTATATACATTCGAACCACCATTGGTCATATTTCTTTTTATCGAGAAATAGAAGAAGCCATACAGGGGTTTTGCCGAGCCTACTCATAAGGTACCTAAGCTAAGTAATTATGTGATACGATACCTTGTGAATTCGGGTCTCTACGGTTCAACCGGTATCCTAATTCCTGAATTGATACGTGAATCAAGATAGAGGAAAGGAAGTCTTCGAATCACTGACTCAAACCTATTGTCGAATCCTACTCAACAGAATATGGAGGTACTTATGGCGGAACGGGCCGATCTGGTCTTTCACAATAAAGTGATAGATGGAACTGCCATGAAACGACTTATTAGTCGATTAATAGATCACTTCGGAATGGCATATACATCACACATACTGGATCAAGTAAAGACTATGGGTTTCCAGCAAGCCACTGCTACATCCATTTCATTAGGAATTGATGATCTTTTAACAATACCTTCTAAGGGATGGCTAGTCCAAGATGCTGAACAACAAAGTTTGATTTTGGAAAAGCACCATCATTATGGGAATGTACACGCGGTAGAAAAATTACGTCAATCCATTGAGATATGGTATGCTACAAGTGAATATTTGAGACAAGAAATGCATCCTAATTTTAGGATGACGGATCCTTCTAATCCAGTCCATATAATGTCCTTTTCGGGAGCTCGGGGAAATGCATCTCAGGTACACCAATTAGTCGGTATGAGAGGATTAATGTCGGATCCCCAAGGACAAATGATTGATTTACCCATTCAAAGCAATTTACGCGAAGGACTTTCTTTAACGGAATATCTCATTTCTTGCTACGGAGCTCGCAAAGGAGTTGTGGATACTGCTGTACGAACATCAGATGCTGGATACCTCACGCGTCGACTTGTTGAAGTAGTTCAACACATTGTTGTACGTAGAACAGATTGTGGCACTATCCGAGGTATTTCCGTGAGTCCTCGAAATGGGATGACGGAAAAAATGTTGATCCAAACACTAATTGGTCGTGTATTAGCAGACGATATATATATGGGTCTACGATGCATTGCCGCTCGAAATCAAGATATTGGGGTTGGGCTTGTCAATCGATTCATAACCTTTCGAGCACAATCAATATATATTCGAACCCCCTTTATTTGCAGGAGTACATCTTGGATCTGTCGATTATGTTATGGTCGGAGTCCCACTCATGGTGACCTGGTCGAATTGGGAGAAGCAGTAGGTATCATTGCGGGTCAATCAATTGGGGAACCAGGGACTCAACTAACATTAAGAACTTTTCATACCGGTGGAGTATTCACAGGTGGTACTGCAGAACATGTACGAGCCCCCTCTAATGGAAAAATAAAATTCAATGAGGATTTGGTTCATCCCACACGTACACGTCATGGGCATCCTGCTTTTCTATGTTATATAGACCTGTATGTCACTATTGAGAGTCAGGATATTCTACATAATGTGAATATTCCACCAAAAAGTTTTCTTTTAGTTCAAAATGATCAATATGTAGAATCAGAACAAGTGATTGCCGAGATTCGCGCTGGAACATCCACTTTCAATTTTAAAGAGAGAGTTCGAAAACATATTTATTCTGACTCAGAGGGAGAAATGCACTGGAGTACCGATGTGTACCATGCACCTGAATATACATATGGTAATGTTCATCTCTTACCTAAAACAAGTCATTTATGGATATTATCGGGGGGTCCGTGCAGATCTAGTATAGTGCCTTTTTCGCTCCACAAGGATCAAGATCAAATGAACATTCATTCTCTTTCTGTCGAACAGAGAGAGAGTTCTGACCTCTCAGTGACTAATGATCGAGTGAGACACAAATTGTTTAGTTCAGATCCTTCCGGTAAAAAAGAGGGAAAGATTCTTGATTATTCAGGACCTGCTCGAATCATATCCAATGGTCGTTGGAATTTCATATATCCTGCCATTCTCCACGAGAATTCTGATTTATTGGCGAAAAGGCGAAGAAATAGATTCATCATCCCATTCCAATATGATCAAGAACGAGAGAAAGAACTAATGCCTCGTTCTGGTATCTCGATTGAAATACCCATAAATGGTATTTTACGTAGAAATAGTATTCTTGCTTATTTCGACGATCCCCGATACAGAAGAAGCAGTTCAGGAATTACTAAGTATGGGACTGTAGAAGTGGATTCAATCGTCAAAAAAGAGGATTTGATTGAGTATCGAGGAGCAAAGGAATTTAGTCCGAAATACCAAATGAAAGTAGATCGCTTTTTTTTCATTCCCGAAGAAGTGCATATCTTACCTGGCTCTTCGTCCATAATGGTACAGAACAATAGTATCATTGGAGTCGATACACGAATCACTTTAAATACAAGAAGCCGCGTAGGTGGATTAGTCCGAGTGGAGAGAAAAAAAAAAAGGATTGAACTGAAAATCTTTTCTGGAGATATCCATTTTCCTGGAGAGACAGATAAGATCTCCCGGCACAGCGGCATCTTGATACCACCAGGAACGGGAAAAAAAAATTCTAAGGAATCAAAAAAATTACAAAATTGGATCTATGTCCAACGGATCACACCTACCAAGAAAAAGTATTTTGTTTCGGTTCGATCCGTAGTCACATATGAAATAGCTGATGGTATCAATTTAGCAACGCTTTTTCCCCAGGATCTGTTGCAAGAAAGGGATAATGTGAAATTCCGAGTTGAAAATTATATCCTTTATAGAAATGGCAAACCAATTCGAGGAATTTATTACACAAGTATTCAATTAGTTCGTACTTGTTTAGTATTGAATTGGGACCAAGACCGAAATGGTTCTATAGAAAAGGTTCAGGCTTCCATTGTTGAAGTGAGGGCAAATGATCTGATTCGAGATTTCATAAGAATTGACTTAGTGAAGTCCCCTATTTCGTATATCGGAAAAAGGAATGATATGGCGGGTTCGGGATTGATCCCAGATAATGGATCAGATCACACCAATATCAATCCTTTTTATTCCAAGGCGAGGAGGATTCAATCACTTACCCAACATCAAGGAACTATTCGTACGTTGCTGAATAGAAATAAGGAATGCCAATCTTTTCTAATTTTGTCATTATCCAATTGTTCTCGAATTGGTCCATTCAATGGTTCTAAATCTCACAATGTGACAAAAGAATCAATTCAAATTAAAGAGGATCCCATGATTCCGATTAGGAATTCGTTGGGTCCCTTAGGGACTGTACCTAAAATTGCGAATTTTTATTCACCTTACTATTTAATAACTCATAATCAGATCTTGTTAAATAAATATTTGCTACTTGACAATTTAAAACAGACTTTACAAGTACTTAAATATTATTTAATGGATGAAAATGGGAGAATTTATAATCCCTATCCATGCAGGAACATCATTTTTCATCCATTCGATTTGACTTGGTGCTTTCTCCATCACGATTATTGTGAGAAGACATCCAAAATAATTGTCCTCGGACAGTTTATTTGTGAAAATGTATGTATATCCAAATATGGACCACAGATAAAATCTGGTCAAGTTCTAATTGTTCATGTTGACTCCTTAGTCATAAGATCAGCTAAGCCTCATTTGGCCACCCCAGGGGCAACCGTTCATGGTCATTATGGAGAAATCCTTTACGAAGGGGATACATTAGTTACATTTATATATGAAAAATCGAGATCGGGTGATATAACGCAAGGTCTTCCAAAAGTGGAACAAGTGTTAGAAGTGCGTTCGATTGATTCAATATCGATGAACCTAGAAAAGAGGGTTGAGGGTTGGAACGAACATATAAAAAGAATTCTTGGAATTCCGTGGGAATTCTTGATTGGTGCTGAGCTAACCATAGCGCAAAGTCGTATCTCTTTGGTTAATAAGATCCAAAGGGTTTATCGATCCCAGGGGGTGCAAATCCATAATAGGCATATAGAGATTATTGTACGTCAAATAACATCAAAAGTGTTGGTTTCAGAAGATGGAATGTCTAATGTTTTTTCACCCGGAGAACTAATAGGATTGTTTCGAGCGGAACGAACAGGGCGTGCTTTGGAAGAAGCGATCTGTTACCGAGCCATCTTATTGGGAATTACCAGGGCATCTCTGAATACTCAAAGTTTCATATCCGAAGCAAGTTTTCAAGAAACTGCTCGAGTTTTAGCAAAAGCCGCTCTACGAGGTCGTATTGATTGGTTGAAAGGCCTGAAAGAGAACGTTGTTCTGGGGGGGATGATACCTGTTGGTACCGGATTCAAGGGATTAGTGCACCGTTCAAGGCAAGACAACAACATTCCCTTGGAAATCAAAAAGAAGAATCTATTCGAGGGGGAAATTAGAGATATTTTGTTCCACCACAGAGAATTATTTGGTTCTTACATCCCAAATAATTTCCATAATACACCAGAACAATAATTTACGGGATTTCATGATTCCTAAGAGCAAATTGATTCTTTTCTTTTAACTTTAATTATATGGTATGGTCCGGTCTTTTTATTGGGTAATAAAGATAATAACGAATAGAAAGGAATTAATCACTTGGACCATGTATCAAGGGTCAATCTCCGGGAGAAGGTTCCGTCGGAACAATTATTTATTTCAGGGTACCTCGTCTCTTAAAAAAAAAAAAAAGAGAAAGTGTGGGGAAAAATGACAAGAAGATATTGGAACATTAATTTAGAAGAGATGATGGAAGCAGGAGTTCATTTTGGTCATGGTACTAGGAAATGGAATCCTAGAATGGCACCTTACATCTCTGCAAAGCGTAAAGGTATTCATATTACAAATCTTACTAGAACTGCTCGTTTTTTGTCAGAAGCCTGTGATTTAGTTTTTGATGCAGCAAGTAGGGGAAAACACTTCTTAATAGTTGGTACCAAAAATAAAGCAGCTGATTCAGTAGCATCAGCTGCAATAAAGGCTCGGTGTCATTATGTTAATAAAAAATGGCTCGGTGGTATGTCAACGAATTGGTCCACTACAGAAACGAGACTTCATAAGTTTAGGGATTTGAAAGCGGAACAAAAGGCGGGGAAACTCAACCGTCTACCGAAAAGAGATGCAGCAATGTTGAAGAGACAATTATCTCACCTGCAAACATATTTGGGTGGGATCAAATATATGACGGGCTTACCCGATATTGTAATCATCGTTGATCAGCAAGAAGAATATACGGCTCTTCGAGAATGTCTCACTTTAGGGATTCCGACGATTTGCTTAATCGATACAAATTGTAACCCGGATCTCGCAGATATTTCTATTCCAGCCAACGATGACGCTATAGCGTCAATCCGATTGATTCTTAACAAATTAGTATCCGCAATTTGTGAGGGTCGTTCTAGCTATATAAGAAATCGTTGATTAATAATAAGATAAGCCAATGACTTTTTGAACCCCATAGATTGATTTAATCGGTTACTATTTCTGAATCTCAAAAAAGAGATCAAAATCACTGGGGATATTATGTGATTACTTGGTATCCTAAATATACGATTTAAAGTAGTCGAGTCGAGAAAGAGAGGGTTGAATCAAAATAATTCTTTTTTAAGTTCTATTTCTGTCAGAGGGCAATATGAATGTTCTACCATGTTCCATCAACACACTCAAAGGGTTATACGATCTATCCGGTGTGGAAGTAGGCCAACATTTCTATTGGCAAATAGGGGGTTTCCAAGTCCATGCCCAAGTACTTATCACTTCTTGGGTCGTAATTGCTATCTTATTAGGTTCAGCCACTATAGCTGTTCGGAACCCACAAACCATTCCAACTAACAGTCAGAATTTCTTCGAATATGTACTTGAATTCATTCGAGACTTGAGCAAAACTCAGATTGGAGAAGATTATGGTCCTTGGGTTCCTTTTATTGGAACTATGTTCCTATTTATTTTTGTTTCTAACTGGTCAGGTGCTCTTTTACCTCGGAAAATCATACAGTTACCTCATGGGGAGTTAGCTGCACCCACGAATGATATAAATACTACTGTTGCTTTAGCTTTACCCACGTCAGTGGCATATTTCTATGCGGGTCTTACTAAAAAGGGATTGGGCTATTTCGGTAAATACATTCAACCAACTCCAATACTTTTACCAATTAACATCCTAGAAGATTTCACAAAACCTTTATCACTTAGTTTTCGACTTTTCGGGAATATATTGGCTGATGAATTAGTAGTTGTTGTTCTTGTTTCTTTAGTACCTTTAGTGGTTCCTATACCTGTCATGTTTCTTGGATTATTCACAAGCGGGATTCAAGCTCTTATTTTTGCGACTTTAGCCGCGGCTTATATAGGTGAATCCATGGAGGGTCATCATTGACTAGCTTCCAAAATAGTCTTGTTTTTTTTTTTTTGAAAAAAAAAACAAGACTATCCCAACTCATGGGTGGCTCAAGATAATCTACTTGGGGAACATGATGGATATCTACAAATATGGTAGATACGATTTAGAGTAGGGTCAATAAAGATGTACGATATTAGGGAATTAAAAAAAAAAAAAGGAAAGAGATCGAAAAGATCTTTTTTCCTAAGATTCCCGTTTGGTCCATTTACGTCATACCTCTCCAATTGATATTCTATTTATATCAGTCAATTACGATTACGGTATTACGATTCATAATTTGAATAAGAAAGAATTGTTATGTTATCTGTTTCCGACGTATGCCTAAACAAAAAAACTATGTTCTATCAATTCAATGGTTGACAAAAATTGTCTGCAATTGGATCAATCAAATCTTGATATGGATATGGAATGGTTCGGGCTGATGAATCCATCCGTTTATATCAATGCGCAATAATGATAAAGAAAAGGAAGAGAAAAGTTTACAAACAAATAAGATTCAGAAAAAGGTAGGTTAGGGAGGTTGAGCTGGGTATATGTAATGGCTATAATTCAATCCCTGTGTATGTTTCGAAGAATGATTCTATAATCCAATTCAATATAAGATACGAATGGTTTACGTTATGGAAGAAACATATGTATATGTGATATTAGATATTCACGAGTTATATATGGACTATCCATATATATTATTTCCCATCCCACTGAAGTTAGATGGATTCCAACGGAAGGACTTCCGTTTCATCTTTGGCTGTGGATTGAATGAATAAACAGATGAAGTTAAGGATATAGAAGAGAAAGAGCGAAGAATTGAAAGAGTGGTTCGGAACAAAGAAATGGAAGAACTAGAATCGTATGACTTTACAAAGACTCCATGGATAGGAACTAAAAACGAGATATTGAAGCAGTTATGATGATTCAGTAATATCATCACTTCAATTTGGAGTTCTTAGTTACTTCGACCCGATGGATCTTAGTGATGGAATAATAAGTCATAATTCAGTGATTGTATCATTAACCATTTCTTTATTTTGGTGCGAGGAGCTTACCATGAATCCACTGATTTCTGCCGCTTCCGTTATTGCTGCTGGATTGGCCGTAGGGCTTGCTTCAATTGGACCTGGAGTTGGTCAAGGTACTGCTGCGGGCCAAGCTGTAGAAGGTATTGCGAGACAACCAGAAGCAGAGGGTAAAATACGAGGTACTTTATTGCTTAGTCTGGCTTTTATGGAAGCTTTAACAATTTACGGACTGGTCGTGGCATTAGCGCTTTTATTTGCGAATCCTTTTGTTTAATCCTATAAATGTGAAAAATACGTACTTATTTTTTTCTTATTTGATTGCCGTGAACTTGCCGCTTGCTTCTTCGAATTATATCAACACTTTACTCCTACAACCACTTATTCGTTGAGACAATACCCCACCCCAGGGAAAAGGCTGATTTGAGGATGAGGAATTAGTAGATCCACTCGCTTTCTTCCTTTCCATCCTTAATGGAACCCTTTTTTTTTTTTCACTTTTAGGAAGCGTTGTAACAAACGAGGTATTTCGCAATTGGCATGAGACCCGGGACCTCATATTAATAAGTATTTTATTGGATTGGGAACTTCAATTGAAATAATAATAAAGAATAAATGAAATTTCAAAATGAAATGAATCTATTTTATAAATAAATTCATATTTATAAATAAGTAAATAAATAAAAAGAAATCAATCAAAAGTGGGGCGAAATTATACAATAAAGAAAACTCTGTTCAATTAATTTTGTTAGTCCTATCTATAAGAGGAGAGCATATGAAAAATGTAACCGATTCTTTCGTTTCCTTGGGTCACTGGTCATACGCCGGGAGTTTCGGGCTTAATACCGATATTTTAGCAACAAATCCAATAAATCTAAGTGTAGTGCTTGG